>NC_048591.1:30192500-30220000 GCF_013265735.2 Oncorhynchus mykiss | reverse complement strand
AATCAGAGCTCTGAAACCCCTTACTGAGTATTAGGGGAGAAATCCAATCAACTCTGGTGCTATTCTCTTCAACCCGCACACACACGTTCACAAGACACACACACACGTTCTCAAGACACACACACACACGTTCACAAGACACACACACATTATCAGACACACACACACACACGTTCACAAGACACACACACACACATTTTCAGACACACACACACACGTTCACAAGACACACACACACACACGTTCTCAAGACACACACACACACGTTCTCAAGACACACACATGTTCTCAAGACACACACACACACACGTTCTCAAGACACACACATGTTCTCAGACACACACATACACATGCATAGGCATTCTCTAACACACACACGCACACATTCTACACAACACACAAAATAACATGCACAGGCAGACATTTTTGCCTCACACGCACACACAAGCATGACCACACATGCACACACACACTCCTAATGCCTCCAGCTGCAGGAGGGCCAACTTAATGTAAGTATTAGAGAATGGAGAACAGTTGTGAAACATGCTTCAGTGACGAGCCAACAGCATCATTTATATATCTTACTATCGCAGGACAACTGGTTTCAAGGCAGCTCTAGATCCATTAATCTCTCCTTTCTCCCAGACCAGATAAATCAAGCCGTCCTGTCCTTAAATAGCCAGTCAGAATCCTCCAGAGATCTTCTCTTTTCCCAGGGATCAAAACAGCAACACAACAAGGCACTTAGCCCGCCACCCAAGAGCGCCGCAGTAAAACCAGAGGTAATAATCATCTATCAGGAGGGAAGGAAGGAAAGGTCACAGCCGTAAAATACATTTGCACAACAACTGAAGAAAAAATGGCCGAACGACAAAACAACAGGGGCCTTTCAGCGCACCAGCAGGCAGGGAGCTCTACTGTGGTTGTAGAGGGCCAGCCGCAGTATTCATGATCTCATTCCACTGGAACAACACACACTGCCCTACCCAACATACCGCAACTTAATTAAGCCTAACCAAATCAATACAATTCATTAGAATATAAATCTGTTTCCCCAATCCCCTTAAAATAAAATAACATTCAAACATTCAAAGCACATCTCAACTTTTACCAAAACAACCCAACAAACAACAAGTCTCCAGCAAATCTCTCCCCACCCACACACATCTCCCCCCAACCCCAACCCCAACTCACCGGCCTGGTTGGTAGTGACCGTCACCGACACGGCCTGCTCAGGTCCAGGGCTCTGCTGGGAGACCCCGTTAACAGCCCAAATCTCAAAGGTGTAGTTAGTGTGAGCCTGCAGGTCATTGATAGACACCTTGGTGGCCCTGAGGCTCAGCTGTTGGGGGCTGAAGTGGACCCCGTTCCCACAGGGCTGACACCGTGTCCCCTCGGGCCCACAGCGTTTACACACCACGTTGTAGCTGAGGTCTTGGCGTCCACCAGAGGAGAGAGGAGCGCTCCACTCCAAGTTGACCGATGTCTCATTGACGTTGGAGATGAGGTGGAGCGGAGCTGTCGGGGGTCCTGGGAGAGAGAAGAGGGAGAGAAAGGTACAGAGAGGTGGTCTGAAGTACTCTCACTTAGCCAAACGTATGGGTAACTGTCAGACAAAGCAGCTGTGAGAAGAGAGACTTGGTTTGAAGTGACTGAGTAGACTTTGGTGTTGCGATTAAACACAACACTAAATTGTTGAAATTGAAACACTTTGTTTTGGGGAAATCAATAGTAGTGTTTGTCTGTGGTGGCTATAGCTAAGTGATTAAGTCCTAATTATAGTTTGCAGTCCCTGCTAACCCAACTATTCCTGAGGTCTCCTTTTCTTTTCAAAAGGGCTGGGAAGTTAGGAAGTCTACATTCATGTGGTGGATGTGTAATTAGTTATCATGGCAGTGAGCCTAATCCAGCTGGTCCCAGATCTGTTTATGGGACTCTCTTAGGGATTTAACAGTTTGTTTTTAACCCAGTAATAAAGAAGTGGCCTTGATCTAGGGTCTGTGTTTTGTAATGTTTCACCCTGTACACTCCTAATTCAAATGTTGCTTTCAAACATGTTAAACAGTAATTAAGTTAACTGTAAACCCCCCCCCCAGACTAATGGAGGTAACATGGGCAAGCAAAGGGATCGACACAGGCTGAAATAAGAATGCCAGTCCATCTACTTCTGAATCATTTCACAATGGAAATTAATTATCAGTGTTATTTTTGGAGGAGCGACGTGGCAAT
Organism: Oncorhynchus mykiss; assembly: GCF_013265735.2. Classification (NCBI taxonomy): domain Eukaryota; kingdom Metazoa; phylum Chordata; class Actinopteri; order Salmoniformes; family Salmonidae; genus Oncorhynchus; species Oncorhynchus mykiss. The sequence goes on along the minus strand of NC_048591.1, from coordinate 30,217,771 downwards.
GAATGATTACACAGAGAAACTGAGAGAGAGAGATGGGGGGGGGACTGGAGGAGTGTGTGCATGTAAGTGTATGTACGCTATAGTGTGTTTGTGTGGTCAATATGGGGATAGTCCATGCATTTACAAATAGTAGAGAAGAGGATTATAGTGTGAGGGGGGGGGGGGGGGGGGGGGGGGGGGGGGGGGGGGGGGGGGGGGGAGACAAACACCGTCTGTTCATCCAGGTTGCAAAAAGCCACTGATTAATTTGGAGGACAGGGGTTATACTGGGGAGGAGATAGGGAGGGGGAGAGAGAGAGAGAGAGAGAGAGAGAGAGAGAGAGAGAGAGAGAGAGAGCGAGAGAGAGAGTGTGTGTGTGTGTGTGTACAGGGTTAATATTAGTATCATCCCTACCTTCGTCTGACAATTCATTACCAGTTCTCATTAAACTTTATGATGAAGCCTCCCTCCCTCCCTCATCCCCTCTCCTCCCTCCCTCCCTCATCCCCTCTCCTCGCTCACCCCTCCTTCCAGTCAGTTATAGATGATAGTTTCTAAATTAAGGTGGCGGAGGCTGCAGAACCATCACTGTAATGATCTTTTGTCATGTAAGGTTCAATGTAGCAGTCTTCCTGTTTCTATCTCCTCTGTGGTTTCCTGCTAGAACACTGAGCTATTAAACAGATAGATTTTCTTAGTGCCATTCTGTCATAAACGGAAGAGGACTAAGGTCATATGTATGTGAGCTGGATTCATCCCCCAGTACAATGGGGTTTTGCGTCCATGTCTGAGCATGGACCCATTTGTTGCCATGGTAAGTCATGCTGTACTGTATAACTATATTATGGGTTATTATATGTTCTATTCAATCACAGACACATTCCAGAAGCTCCCTGGTCTCCTACATTCCATTAACACTACCTTTGGCCCTACCTGTTGCTCCCAGGATTATCCAGACGGAGGGGGCGAGCGTAAGAGAGAGGGAGAGGGGGAGCCATCAGCTGTGACTGACACTGGGTAATCAAACAGTAGGGAACGCAAACACACCGCTTCCAAAACACGACCAAAATGCTATTAAAATGCTACTTGTCGCAGGCACAGGATGTAGATCCCTCTCTGACAGAGTAGCTGTGGAGAGGACACTTGGAGCAGGCGCCGTCTGTGGCCAGGGCACGGTAGTAGCCAATCTTACAGGCTGTAAGAACATAGATAGCGAGAGAGACACGGTCAGTCGGCATTGTACATAGAGAAACACACACTCTCAGATAGTACACACCCCACACACTGTGGAATGTTGCTTTCAGTCGATCATATCTACTTAACACCTCTCTCTCTCTCTCTCTCTCTCTCTCTCTGTCTTTCTATTTCTCTTGTTGGGCGATTCAACAAGCTGACTGGGCTTTCCATCTTCTATTCCTTTTCTCCAGCTCTACCCATATGTCATCATTTTCCTCCTCTGAAAGCCAGACATTTCACCAATGCCCTATGGCTGGCTATCATCAGACTAATAGAGAAGAGAGAAGTTACCACACAAGAGTTACACAAATATCACATAACCACCCCTCCTCCCTCTCTAGAATTAAACTATGCTTTATTGACTGGGCTGTGAGGTACATTGTAACCAAAGCCATGGGCATTCCAACATAATTAACAAACAAATGTCACCCCATTTGGCCCAGTGTCTCCTCTGAGCCAGGTTCTCAACACACTACACTACACTACACTACACTACACTACACTACACTTCACTACACTACACATGCCTCAAATTGTAACCTAGGTGACACTTTTCCGACTCGGGCGAAGGCGCTAGCCTATCCTCTTGATTGACAGCTTGATTTGAGGGCACGGCTTTCAAGGAGTTCCTCTCTACTGTACCGTTTACATAATAGCTGAGAAGTCTAGAGGGTTGTATTTCACCCAAGAGCACTGGATCAGAAGAGTAGAACAAAAGAGGGATGCTGTGAGAGGTGCGGTTCAGACAGCCAGGACACCGATTGGGCCAAATAGCCTGTCAATCACTGAGGCGGCCGGATACTTGGCAGGACCAGCAAATGGCATTGAGCCCTGGGGCCGGAGGGCTGGTGGTTTAGGAGAGGGGGAGGTGTGTGAGTGCTACCTAAAAATTACAAAAACGCTACCAAAATATTACCACATCGTTACCTGAAACTGTTTCCACCAAGTTAACTGAGCGTTTGGACAAACAGAAGGAGGGATCCTTGTTCACCAACATTCTTTCGTTCTCCCCTTTTCCCTCCATCTTTCCCGCTTTTCCTATCTCTCAATTCCCTACTCCCCCTAGTCTCCGTATCCCACTCCCCCATTATCCAGTCCATCCCAACTCCCTCCCTCACCCCACCCATCTACCCTCTCTCCCTCTATTTTTCTGTCTCAGTAATTGTTGGCTGAGTGCTGAGTTGGGCCGTGAGGGAGCACAGGGTAAATTGGCCAGAGCATGGATCCAGCTATTACCATCCGAGAGGAATTCACTCAACCCTGAGTATTGTTCCCTCTCTCCCCCCTCTTTCTCACCCTCTCTCCCTTTCCACCACCTCTCTCCCCCCTCTTTCTCACCCTCTCTCCCTTTCCACCACCTCTCTCCCCCCTCTTTCTCACCCTCTCTCCCTTTCCATCACCTCTCCCCCCTCTTTCTCACCCTCTCTCCCTTTCCATCACCTCTCCCCCCTCTTTCTCACCCTCTCTCCCTTTCCACCACCTCTCCCCCCTCTCCCTTTCCACCCCCTCTCTCCCCCCTCTTTCTCACCCTCTCTTCCTTTCCACCACCTCTCCCCCCCTCTCCCTTTCCACCCCCTCTCCCCCTCTCTCTCCCCCCTTTCTCTCACCCTTTCTCCCTTTCCACCACCTCTCCCCCTCTCCCTTTCCACCCCCTCTCTCCCCTCTCTCTTTCCCCCCTCTCTCTCACCCTCTCTCCCTTTCCACCACCTCTCACCCCTCTCCCTTTCCACCCCCTCTCTCCCCACTCGCTCTCACCCTCTCTCCCTTTCCACCACCTCTCTCCCCCCTCTCTCTCACACCTCTCTCCCACCCGCTCTCTCAGCCTCTCTCCCATTCCACCCCCTCTCTCCCCCCCTCTCTCTCACCCTCTCTCCTTTTCCACCACCTCTCTCCCACCCTCTCTCCCTTTCCACCACCTCTCTCCCCCTTCTCTCCCACCCTCTCTCCCTTTCCACCACCTCTCTCCCCCTTCTCTCCCACCCTCTCTCCCTTTCCACCACCTCTCTCCCCCTCTCTCTCCCCCCTCTCTCCCCCTCTCTCTCCCCCTCTCTCCCACCCTCTCTCCCTTTCCACCACCTCTCTCCCCCTTCTCTCTCACCCTCTCTCCCTTTCCACCAAATCTCTCCCCCTTCCCTCCCACCCTCTCTCCCTTTCCACCACCTCTCCCCCCTCTCTCCCCCCCTCTCCCGTTCCACCCCCTCTCCCCCCCTCTCTCTCACCCTCTCTCCCTTTCCACCACCTCTCCCCCCTCTCCCTTTCCACCCCCTCTCTCCCCCCTCTCTCTCAGCCTCTCTCCCTTTCCACCACCTATCTCCCCCCTCTCTCTCACACCTCTCTCCCATCCTCTCTCTCACCCTCTCTCCCTTTCCACCCCCCCTCTCTCTCACCCTCTCTCCCTTTCCACCACCTCTCTTCCCCCTCTCTCTCACACCTCTCCCACCCTCTCTCTCACCCTCTCTCACTTTCCACACCTGTCTCCCCCCCTCTCTCCCAACCTCTCTCCCTTTCCACCAACTCTCTTCCCCCTCTCTCCCCCACTCTCTCCCTTTCCACCACCTCTCTCTCCCCCTCTCTCCCTTTCCACCACCTCTCTCCCCCCTCTCTCTCACACCTCTCTCCCACCTGCTCTCCCATTCCACCCGCTCTCTCTCACCCTCTCTCCCTTTCCACCACCTCTCTCCCCCCTCTCTCCCTTTCCACCACCTATCTCCCCCCTCTCTCTCACACCTCTCTCCCATCCTCTCTCTCACCCTCTCTCCCTTTCCACCCCCCCCCCTCTCTCTCACCCTCTCTCCCTTTCCACCACCTCTCTCCCCCCTCTCTCTCACCCTCTCTCACTTTCCACACCTGTCTCCCCCCTCTCTCCCACCCTCTCTCCCTTTCCACCAACTCTCTTCCCCCTCTCTCCCCCCTCTCTCCCTTTCCACCACCTCTCTCCCCCCTCTCTCTCACCCTTGTCTCCCTTTCCACCACCTCTCTCCCCCTCTCTCCCAACCTCTCTCCCTTTCCACCACCTCTCACCCCTCTCTCACCCCTCTCTCCCTTTCCACCACCTCTCTCCCCATCTCCCTCCCTTTCCACCACCTCTCTCCCTCCTCTCTCCCTTTCCACCACCTCTCTCCCCCCTCTCTCCCTTTCCACCACCTCTCTCCCCTCTCTCTCATCCTCTCTCCTTTTCCACCACCTCTCCCCCTCTCTCTCACCCTCTCTCCCTTTCCACCACCTCTCTCCCCCTCTCTCTCACCCCTCTCTCCCTTTCCACCACCCCTCTCCCCCCTCACTCCCGTTCAACCACCTCTCTCCCCCCTCTCTCCCTTTCCACCACCTCTCTCCCCTCTCTCCCACCCTCTCTCCCTTTCCACCACCTCTCTCACCCCTCTCTCCCTTTCCACCACCTCTCTCCCCCCTCTCTCCCTTTCCACCACCTCTCTCCCCTCTCTCTCATCCTCTCTCCTTTTCCACCACCTCTCCCCCCTCTCTCTCACCCTCTCTCCCTTTCCACCACCTCTCTCCCCCTCTTTCTCACCCCTCTCTCCCTTTCCACCACCTCTCTCCCCCCTCTATCCCTTTCCACCACCTCTCTCCCCCCTCTCTCCCTTTCCACCACCTCTCTCCCCTCTCTCCCACCCTCTCTCCCTTTCCACCACCTCTCTCCCACCCTATCTCCCTTTCCACCACCTCCCCCCCTCTCTCCCTTTCCACCACCTCTCCCCCCTCCCTCCCTCTGTATGTGTGTGTGTGTGTGCGTGTGTATGTGTGTGTGCATGTGTGTGTGTGTGTGTGTGTGTGTGTGTGTACTTACTAGTGCAGGGCATGGATGCAGGGTCAGTCTCAGAGCGGAAGTAGCTCTTGTCGCAGGCACAGGATGTAGATCCCTCTCTGACAGAGTAGCTGTGGAGAGGACACTTGGAGCAGGCGCCGTCTGTGGCCAGGGCACGGTAGTAGCCAATCTTACAGGCTGTAAGAACATAGATAGCGAGAGAGACACGGTCAGTCGGCATTGTACATAGAGAAACACACACTCTCAGATAGTACACACCCCACACACTGTGGAATGTTGCTTTCAGTCGATCATATCTACTTAACACCTCTCTCTCTCTCTCTCTCTCTCTGTCTTTCTATTTCTCTTGTTGGGCGATTCAACAAGCTGACTGGGCTTTCCATCTTCTATTCATTTTCTCCAGCTCTACCCATATGTCATCATTTTCCTCCTCTGAAAGCCAGACATTTCACCAATGCCCTATGGCTGGCTATCATCAGACTACTAGAGAAGAGAGAAGTTACCACACAAGAGTTACACAAATATCACATAACCACCCCTCCTCCCACTCTAGAATTAAACTATGCTTTATTGACTGGGCTGTGAGGTACATTGTAACCAAAGCCATGGGCATTCCAACATAATTAACAAACAAATGTCACCCCATTTGGCCCAGTGTCTCCTCTGAGCCAGGTTCTCAACACACTACACTACACTACACTACACTACACTACACTACACTTCACTACACTACACATGCCTCAAATTGTAACCTAGGTGACACTTTTCCGACTCGGGCGAAGGCGCTAGCCTATCCTCTTGATTGACAGCTTGATTTGAGGGCACGGCTTTCAAGGAGTTCCTCTCTACTGTACCGTTTACATAATAGCTGAGAAGTCTAGAGGGTTGTATTTCACCCAAGAGCACTGGATCAGAAGAGTAGAACAAAAGAGGGATGCTGTGAGAGGTGTGATTCAGACAGCCAGGACACCGATTGGGCCAAATAGCCTGTCAATCACTGAGGCGGCCGGATACTTGGCAGGACCAGCAAATGGCATTGAGCCCTGGGGCCGGAGGGCTGGTGGTTTAGGAGAGGGGGAGGTGTGTGTGTGTGTGTGTGTGTGTGTGTGTGTGGGCAGAGAGGGATCGTTCTCCCGGTAGAATAAAAGTATGTAATCATCTGAGTGTTTTATACAAGGCTGGGTTTATCCATCAGTCGCACAAAGTCCCCAAAATGTATTCATCATTGTGTATCCACATTCAGAAATCCATGAATAAAATACGACGCTTTGAATAGTGATCTAAACAAAGTTGCTCATGCATCTACCACACTAACCTAAACTCATGCCTTTCCACGCACACCACACCACACACAAGAGGAATTCCAACCTAAGGAAAATACACATTCCACTGCCATCCAAAGAAAACACACACACACACGCACACAAGGATGTTCACAAACACCAAAAAGTGAGTGAAATTCTTTACCCTGAGGCACAATAATGAAACCGGGCTCCTTTCCCTGTGTGTCTTTCTCTCCCTCCCCCGTTAGCGTTAGCTAGCCACAGGATTAGCGTAGTCTCTGGTAGCCTCCAGCTCAGCCCGGCCCAGCTCAGCCCGGCTTGCTGCTACCTGCTGAGTCTTTATCTCCTCAACCCCTCCTAGTCAATCAGCCCCAATCCTTGCCGCTTCACCAGTCAGCGCTCAGCGCTACGGTCCTCTTTGATTCACGCCGGCAGGGGTTAGAGGACAGGAGAGCCTTTAGTCTTCTTCTCACAGTAGAAGACAGAGTAGAGGATTAAAACGGAAGGTGCTTTGTGTTATCTCTCTATCTGTTAAGGATCTTTGACAATCTTTAACACCCAAATGTGTCACAGAGGCACGACAGGAACGGGTCGTTGAAGGGTTGTGACTGTTTTGAGGGTTTTAAGAGAAACGTCAGGTTTACGAGGAGGTTTTGTCAATGTGCTATGACCAGGAAGCTGACCAGGGGAGGTGGGGGGAGGTCCAGCTGGTTTAGACTGATCACCCCTCACTGAACGCTGGGGGGAGAGTTAATTGAGGTCCATGCTTCTGGGTCTTAGAGCCATGGCCTCTGTGAAATGAGAAAGAGAGGTTGAGAGTGGTGTGAGGAGAGATCCAGCTCACACTGTGTACGGCTGATGAGTTTATTACTCTGTGATTATCAATCTGTCCTGAGGTGACCTCCACTACCAAATAGCCCCAGCCTTATTCTTCAGCAGAATTATTTGCAAACCCTCAAAATCCCCCTTCGCCATAGAGATGGGTTGGCATCTTAATTTGTCGTCTGAATTTTGCATCTTGGAAATAGATTGAAAGGGGATGTCAACATAGAGAAGTATTTATAATGGTGCCTTGCCCTGCAGAAAGGAAAAGGTACTTGGAAGAGAGGGTGAAATCCACGTTAAGCCAGGGAATTTGCTTCCCATTAGGAGTATGTGTGTGTGTGTGTGTGTGTGTGTGTGTGTGTGTGTGTGTGTGTGTGTGTGTGTGTGTGTGTGTGTGTGTGTGAGAGACAGACCACAATGCTGGGTGGTCTGGAAGACTGGGGCTTTACTAAGGAATCTCCCTCAAGCCTGCATGGATTTATCACCGCACAGACCGGCCTTGACCAACACACACACACACAGAAATTCAGATTTTTATTGAGTCTAGCTAAGGAACCCTCATTATATCGTCTGATTCTCCTTTAGCATTCACAAATCCTTCCCTCTGTAATCGTCTTTCTATCTCTCCATTTCCTTTTTATTTTCCTCATGTCCCTATTCCTCTCTCTCTCTCTTCCCCTCTCTCCCTCCCTCTTTCTCTCCTCCAACTCCTTCTCGTTCTCCCCATGCCTCCTTTCAGAGCAGTAGAGTTTGTCAGGTGCCAGATCCTGGTGCTGGGAGATCAAAGGCAGACAAAGGGACTGGTGACTTACTGTTCTATTCTGGAATGGCTCAAAATGGAATCCCTTATAGACTGGGACATTCCTCCCTTCATCCCTCTCGCTTCTTTCACTCATTCAACCCTCCTCTATTGCTTTAGTCTTTTCTTTGTCACCCCTCTCTCCTCTCTCTGTGTTGTCTGTAAGCTGAAGCATATTTGGGGGGTGTGGGATAAGGAGAGGGGGTTTGTAGGAGTTAATGAGTCGTTTTGTCAGGGTGGTGGGGTTTCTGTTGGTGAATTGTGCTCACCGTGTGAGACGATGAGAAAGGGGAAAACATCTGTTCAAAACAAAACGGCCAACGCGACCATCTGCAAAAACCACACAAAAGGTGGAGATACAATGACAACTAACTACCTACACACCCACCGACTAAAAACTCAATGTTCACCACACAATGACAACTACCTACACATTAGTCTTCGAATAGCCCACAACATCCTCCACAGAAGCCGACTGAAACACACCAACCCCACACATCCAGCTACTAAAATTTCACTAAGTGACCCGCACGCAAACTATGGCAGATTCCCACTCACCAGGAGACACAACAAAGCTTCCTATACACTTGATACATAAAGCATGAGAGAAAGAATGAAAGAACCCCTTGAATAGCCAGCCAAAACCCAAGAATTCAGCACACAACACACACATAAACTGGGCTTGCCCAGACAGAACAATTGATTCCTTTAAACCAAAAAAATAATAAAGTTCAAACTACATCGTTTCCCCCTTTCATCAAAACGCTATGTTTGCTTTTGGTGTTGAAATTCAGTGGCTCTTGTCTCAGTCATAACAGACAGTGAGTGTTTCTCTGAAGGGGACTGAGGCATCCTCACAAAGCCTTTTATTTCACAACGAAGCGATCGCTTTTCAAACCTGAGGGCAAAGAGAGACTCTCCTTCTTTCCTCTACCTTAAAGAGCCAGCATGTTATTTTCAAACTTTCTTTCTTTCTTTCAACAGCATCCCTCTCCCTTTGTTCTCCTCAGTCTCTCTCTCTCTCTCTCTCTGTGTGTCTTTCTCTCTTGCTGTGTGTCTCTCTCCCTCTCGCGCTCTCTGCTCCAAGGAAACAGAGTCGACAGGATGCCCAGGTGGCAGCCATAAGAAACACCAAAGCATTACTAGTCCAGGAGAGTAGGGGTTTATACCCCAGCTAGCAGACAGCCTGAATAAAACAGGTTTCAAAGTAATGGATACACTCCCCCCTTCCCAAACACACACACACACACACACACACACACACACACACACACACACAGTGGGAGAGAAAGTGAAACCGATAAAAAACACGTACAAATCCCAAAACCTGAGCCTCTGTCATTTAGCTGGGGCTCACTAAGCGCTAACCATTAGCATCTGTTATTAAAACAGCAGGAGAGTGGAACAGGTTAAGTCATTAATTCAGTCTGTGGGGTTATTAATTACTCCCGGCCCTGATGGTGACACACAGCCACACGGCCACCGAAACCTATCATTGTGATGGATGAGAGACACACAGCCACCGAAACCAACCACAATGATTGATGATAGACACTCACCACGTGTCTTAATCCTGACCTGTATGGTGGGAAAAGGAGCTATCAGGGCTAACAATGCAAATATCAAGGTTGATATTCAAATGAGTTAAGGTCCAACCATACACAAAAATCCTAACAACAATAAAGGTTAGCCACGCTAACCATTGTTATGAGAGCTAACGTAGCTAATATATAAAGCTGATGCCAGACCAGTGCTGCTCGATTGCCTGTCTATCTGTCTGGGTCTGTCTGAGGGAGATGATTTCCAACAGAAGCTATCCATCACCCAGGAGCCACCCAAGAAGCTGCTCTAATTAAAATGTCTCTGCCTGACACCACTATGAACACATGTCGAAACCTGAGGCCAACACACCAAAAAGGTGAACCTGAGATAAAAATGAAGTATAGTTGACTTTAAACAGAAATTGCTTGCATTAAAAATTGACAAATGCTTAAACAAGCAGCATGTAATATTTTAGACCAGTACCATACTCCAAATGTAACTATTTAAGTACATAGGACAGATCCTTTCAAAAGCTACTGTTTTCATCCATGTTGCCAACGCGTTGCAAGCATCATGATGCCTACTATTGTTATTATTTAGATTGCATAACTGTAATATTGAAATATTGTTCTCAGACTTCCTGCAGGCCCAGGTCTCTGCGTTCTTTATGACACGTAGGCGCCACTTCCCCCCTCTCCACCACGACCACTCCACCCTGTTCTCTCTTTGTTGGGCCACAGAGTACAGGAGCCTGTTAGCACAATGGCAATATCAGAGAAATCCACTATATTACACCCAGAACACTCAGTGGACAAGTCCACCCGTCAAGAATGGACACAGGGTGTGGAAGGGGACTTCTGGGAAAGAGAGACAGAGAGAGAGAGAGAGAGAGAGAACAGTGAAAGATTGAGACAAAGTGAGACAGAGAGAAAGAAAGAGATATTGGGCAAGACAGAGACAGACAAAGAAAGACAGAGGGAGAGAAACAGGGAGGCGGGAAAGAGACAGAAAGAGGGTGAGAGAGAAAGAGACAGAAAGAGGTTGAGAGAGAAAGCGAGAAAGAGGGTGAGAGAGAAAGAGACAGAAAGAGGGTGAGAGAGAAAGAGGGTGAGAGAGAAAGAGACAGAAAGAGGGCGAGACAGAAAGAGACAGAAAGAGGGTGAGAGAGAAAGAGACAGAAAGAGGGTGAGAGAGAAAGAGACAGAAAGAGGGTGAGAGAGAAAGAGTGGCAGGGGGTTTAAACAGATCCACCTTTGTATGTGGAAAACACTGCTTAACTTGGCCCTATTGGGTGGAGGGGTGCTCAGATTCCACTCTTGTGCCCATGCCAGGTTCTGAGGGTGGCACCACCTAAACCGGGCACAGCGCCAGAACAATATGGACCTTTTGAGAACAAGGATTCACACGGCAGGTGGGTAATGAATAACAATGCCTACACACACCCCAACACACACATTCATACCAACACACACTCTTGCATATTGTATATACACAACTGCATGTACACTCAAGCACACTAAAGTCTCTCATACACATGTATACTGCACATACATGCTGTTTTAAAATATTCCATGCACAAAAACACACAGCAGGATTTGAGGGATCATTCTAGCAGGGGACAGTGATACATCAGGAATCTGTAGAAAGTAAACAAACAGAGTCAGGCTGTAGTCTATGCTACATTCCCCACAGTCCTCAAGGGAGAAAGGCTCAACAAGGCTGAGGTGGTGGTGAGGTGGTAAGAGGGGAGTATCTGGCATGCTTTCCTGACATTGTTTACAATGAAAGAGTTGCATTTTTATTCAATTATAGTTAGAAATAACAGTGTGGAGGGGGCGAAGTAACAGTGTGGAGGGGGGAGAAGTAACAGTGTGGAGGGGGGAGAAGTAACAGTGTGGAGGGGGGAGAAGTAACAGTGTGGAGGGGGGAGAAGTAACAGTGTGGAGGGGGGAGAAGTAACAGTGTGGAGGGGGGAGAAGTAACAGTGTGGAGGGGGGAGAAGTAACAGTGTGGAGGGGGGAGAAATAACAGGGTGGAGGGGGGAATAACAGTGTGGGGGGGCATAATAGTGTGGAGGGGGGAGAAATAACAATGTGGGGGGTTAACAGTGTGGAGGGGGGGAAGTAACAGTGTGGAGGGGGGAGAAGTAACAGTGTGGAGGGGGGAATAACAGTGTGGGGGAGTAATAGTGTGGAGGGGGGGAGAAATAACAGTGTGGAGGGGGGAACAACAGTGTGGGGGGGGGAGAAGTAACAGTGTGGGGGGGAGAAGTAACAGTGTGGAGGGGGGAGAAGTAACAGTGTGGAGGGGGGGAGAAGTAACAGTGTGGGGGGGGAATAGCATGGTGGGGGATTAACAGTGTGGAGGGGGGAGAAGTAACAGTGTGGAGGGGGGAGAAGTAACAGTGTGGAGGGGGGAATAACAGTGTGGGGGGGAAAAATAGTGTGGGGGGGGGAGAAATAACAATGTGGGGGGTTAACAGTGTGGAGGGGGGGAAGTAACAGTGTGGAGGGGGGAGAAGTAACAGTGTGGAGGGGGAATAACAGTGTGGGGGGGAGAGAAGTAACAGTGTGGAGGGGGGGGAAGTAACAGTGTGGAGGGGGGAGAAGTAACAGTGTGGAGGGGGGAGAAGTAACAGTGTGGGGGGAATAACAGTGTGGAGGGGGAGAAATAACAGTGTGGAGGGGGGAGAAGTAACAGTGTGGAGGGGGGAGAAGTAACAGTGTGGAGGGGGGAGAATTAACAGTGTGGAGGGGGTTAACAGTGTGGAGGGGGGGAAGTAACAGTGTGGAGGGGGGAGAAGTAACAGTGTGGAGGGGGAATAACAGTGTGGGGGGGAGAGAAGTAACAGTGTGGAGGGGGGGAAGTAACAGTGTGGAGGGGGGAGAAGTAACAGTGTGGAGGGGGGAGAAGTAACAGTGTGGGGGGAATAACAGTGTGGAGGGGGAGAAATAACAGTGTGGAGGGGGGAGAAGTAACAGTGTGGAGGGGGGAGAAGTAACAGTGTGGAGGGGGGAGAAGTAACAGTGTGGAGGGGGGAGAAGTAACAGTGTGGAGGGGGGGAGAAATAACAGTATGGGGGAATAACAGTGTGGGGGGAATAACAGTGTGGGGGGGGGTAAATAACAGTGTGGGGGGGTAAATAACAGTGTGGGGGGGAGAAATAACAGTTATGGGGGGAATAACAGTGTGTGGGGGGGGTAAATAACAGTATGGGGGGAATAACAGTGTGGGGGGGGGGGTAAATAACAGTGTGGGGGGAATAACAGTGTGGAGGGGGGTATGCTAATATTGCTGTGCTAAGGGACATTCACGCCACACCCAGATCAAAAATTGGCTGGTTTGGTTACTATCCTGTACTGTATAATGAACAAGAATGGGACAGGAACGGGAGGATGTAAAAGGAGGAAAACAACACACGCACACACACACACACACACACACACACACACACACACACACACACACACACACACACACACACACACACACACACACACACACACACACACACACACACACACAAGGCTATAAGAATAGGAGGACACGGAAAGGGAAGCGACATGGAAACTGTTTCTATAAATAAGGTAAGCAACGGTCAGTGTTTCTTCAAGCACATTATAAATCACCTATGTACATGATATAGTCACACACACACACACACACCACCAAATGTGCGCACATACTCACATACAGACTCATGCATACACACTGTCCCCCTCTCCCCTTACCTTTCCTTGGCCTCTATTTCTTACATCACTTGGAGAAAATGACAATTTTCGTGGTATTGCTTTGTGCACTGACTTTACTGAACTCTGGAGAAAACGAACATTGTCGCTGGGTGAGTACATCTGACAATGTGCTCTCCCATCCATTAGACGTTTTGTCTGCGGGAACTCGCTCTTCTTACAGTTTTTTTCGATTGCTAAACGACAGTGGGCACAACTGGAGTCACATGTGCAAAACTCTAACTACAGTCTGCACTACCAACAGTCACCTGAGCTAAACAGTTCACATCACCTGCAAAACTCATTCCAAGCAACACAACTCTTAACACATGGCTCAAAACACGCTCAGTGCAGCCAAACACTATGCACAACCCTCACTGAGATAACACACACTGTCACTCAGAACACACTGAGAGTAAAAACACTAGCATCAAACACCAATACAGAAAATACAAACTTTTCATCTTTACAGTTTGAACAATTTCAGTGACTTCATACAAAGTAATATTTTCTTCAAAGAAAAGAGTGACATTCTTTCACATGATTTATTAACATTTTTAGAACATGACAATTCTTTAAGGTAAATGAAAATTAGCAGTTTGCTTCAATAGTCTGTAGTAATTTACGGAATTACAGTAATGAGAAAAAAAAGGTAGAAACTAAAAGTACATACTGTAATTCGAACAAATAATTGAGGGGCTAATCCTGCCTCTCTCTAGCATCAGGCCACAGGTTTTCTTCAACATCACATCTAATGTTTTCTCTTGCCATGCACCTGGGGAAGAACCTTCCAAAAGAGACATTTGGTCATGTGGGTGGTGACCAAACACTTTCCACCTCCAGGCAGAGAAAAACTCCTCTATTGGGTTGAGGAAGGGTGAATATGCAGGCAGGTACAAAACCATACATCTGTGATGTGTTGCAAACCAATCTGTGACAGCTGCAGAGTGGTGAAAAGCAACGTTATCGCAAACTATGACAAAAACTTGGGGGTTTCTTACTGGCTCCCCCTGTTCTGCTGGCACTAGCTGAGCATAGAGCTGTTCTAGGAAAGCTATAAGCCTTTCTGTGTTGTATGGGCCAATGAGTGGTGTGTTGAGAAGCAAACCATCATTGGCCATTGCAGCACACATGGTGATATTTCCCCCCCTTTGGCTTGGAACCTCCACAGTGGCCATTTGACCTATAACATTCCTTCCTCTGCGCCGTGTTTTGGCAAGGTTAAATCCAGCTTCATCGATAAATACAAATGAATGTGGTCTTTCCAGTGCTTCCACCTCCATTACTCTCTGAAAAACAGTAAGTGCACAGTTTTACTGTAGAAATGCTAGTGTTTTTTTTTACTGTAAATATTTTGTATAGCTGTGTACGTAACCTCAGACGTCTTACCTGGACATATTGGTATCTTTGCTCTTTTACCCGTTCACTGTTTCTCTCGAACGGTACAGTGTATAACTGTTTCATTGTAACTTGGTGTTTCTTTAGGACTCGAGCAATAGTTGTTGTGCTGACAGAATTAACATTTTCAAATATATCATTATCAGCCAGCACTCTATCTTGAATCTCCCGCAGTTTTATTGCATTGTTGACAACAACCATGTCAACAATAGCATTTTCCTGCGCATCTGAAAATATTTCTCCTCTTCCCCCTGTTGGGGGCAGCCTTTGGGTCCTGTTGTAAAAATATATTTTACAGTCAAACTTACTGTAATATATATCTGTGTAAATATTCTATAATTGCAACACAAAATAGATTCCTGTAATGTTTTAATTTACTGTAAGGATGTAACTCTCACCTGTTTGCATGATGGAAAATTCGCATTACAGATGCCACTGTGGATCTTTGCAGATTGGGTTGCACCCTCAACCCTGCCTCTCTCAATGAGAGACCATGGTTCACGACATGGTCTATAAGTGTAGCCCTTATTTCATCTGAAATTACAGCTCTTTGTCTTCTTTGTCTTCCTCCACGCATCCGCCCTCTCCCTGCCACCCTTCTCCCTCCACGAACCCATCTTCCTTGTTCCATTTCCAAAATGAGTCTTTCTGAGCTCTACCTATATATACTGTAATATGTGTGTGTGTTCACTAACAAGTCTAAAACAAGACACCTGCTTAGCCTTTCAGCTGAAATTGCAATCAGCAGTGTTTGAAAGGCACAAGGCTGAAATCTATTCCGTTTTGAATGTGTGGTTCACAGTTTTGACAGCAGTGTGTTAGCATTTGAACAAAGTGCTGTAAATCCACAGTGTTGTGCAGGTTGTGGTTAAAGTCATGGGATAAGTGTGTAGAGTTTTGAAAACTTTGAGAGTTTGGTCCACGTGAACTGCTGCTGTGCAGACTGTAGTTACAGTTTTGCACATGTGACTCCAGTTGTGTCCACTGTCGTTTAGCAATCGAAAAAAAACTGTAACTCCGTCCACTCGTCCACTCGTCCAAGTGCCGATGCATTTGTGGCATGATGTGACCAGTACAAACTTGTGTCACTACCAAAGTCCCTATGGTTTTAAATGACTGTTATGTGTTGGCTGAAACCTCACTTGTAGAATTCACTTGCAGTAAAAAAGAGAAGCCGTGCAAGGTTATTAAACAGAGGTGCCTGGTTATTCTTCTATTGTTGATATCAGGTAACGTGCAACCTAACTCTGGCCTTGATATGCAATGTCTCCAAACCCCCTCCGATTTTAAATCAAGATCAGGTTTTGATATTTTTAATTTTTTATGTTGTCAAAAAAATTGATGGGGTTAGGATTTGGGCTAAATCAACTGATGCTGATGAAATTGTGTTTTCTGAAACCTGGCTCAGCAAGTCTGTTGTTGATAAGGATATTTGTATAAATGGACACAATGTGTATCGCACTGAACGAGTTAAGGAAGATGGGGGAGTGGCTATGTATGTAAAGACTAAATTCCTTGTAAGTATTGCAAAGTCTGAAACTATATGTAAACAGTTGGAATTTCTTGCTTTGAATCTTGAGGTTTCAAAGGGTCTCTCTATAACTGTGATTGGCTGTTATAGACCCCCCTCTGCTCTCTGTATCTGTGATTGGCTGATATAGAACCCCTCTGCTCTCTGTGATGCATTTTCGTCACTGTTGAACCTTATGTCTAAACCTCTTTACAGTGAAATGATCTTGATTGGTGATCTCAACTGATGTTGGTTAAAGCCGGTGTCTGATGATTTAAAAATGTCTTGTAATTCTATGAATCTTACCCAGTTGATTAACTCACCCACTCGCCCAAATCTCAAATGTCCAGAGAAATCTACCCTGATTGATTTGATATTGACAAATGTTCCACATAAATATTCTGCGGTTGGTGTTTTTTGTAATGATTTAAGTGACCATTGTGCTGTTGTTGCTGTTAGAAATGCTAAGGTACCTAAGACAAACACACGCTTATTCGTAAGAGAAATTTGAAGAGTTTTAATGAGCAGGCTTTCTTTCATGATTTGTTTTATTTGACTGGAGTAAGATTGAGCTTATCCCTGATGTGGAACCTGCCTCGAAATTCTTTCATTGTGTTTTTCTTCCAAATAGTAAACAAACATGCCCCATTCCGCAGGTTCAGGGTTAAAGGGCGGGAAAATCCATGGTTTTCTTCTGAGCTGTCTTGTATTGTTCACAAACGTAATCTAGACCGTAATCTAGCCTGGGCTCATGTTCTGAAATCATGTTCTGATGCTGATTGGCTTCCTTTTAGGCAGTTACGAAACAAGTGTTATTTTCTTCTTCGGAAGGCCAAGTCTGAATATTTTATGTCTGTTACCACTAATAACCTGATTGACCCTAGAACGTTTTGGAAGGCTATTAAGTCTATGTCTGGTAACAGTAATGTTAATGAATTAATGTAATGTGTATTGAAGGACTTTGTTGCTGTATATGACAAAACTGAAATGCTGAATTGTGTCAATGAGCACTTTGAATCATCTGGTAGGGTGTTTGATTCAGTGTCCTCTGTCTCTGTACAACCCTGTGTGGATGGACCAGCGAGAGCTGGTCAAACTTTTTGCTTTTTGCCGTTCTCAGTGCAGGAGGTACATAAAGCCCTGAAATCCTTCGATCAGAGAAAGCCTGCAGGTCCTGATCTTCTTGATCCCTGCCTTTTAAATCTGGCAGCTGATTTCATAGCTGAACCACTTACATATCTGTTCAATCTAACCCTGGAATGTAATGAAATTCCAAAGATCTGGAAATCAGCATTTGTCCTAACACTTTTAAAAGGGGGGGTCCAACTCTTTTAAATAATTATAGGCCAATCTCAAAGCTGTCGCCCCTGGTGAAAATACTTGAAACCCTTGTGAGTGAACAGCTAAAATAGTTTTTATATACTAACTTTATTTTAACAATGTACCAATCGGGCTTCAGGAAGAAGCATAGAACAATTACAGCAGCCATGAAGGTTTTAAATGATATCACTGAAGCCCTTGACAAAAAACAGCACTGTGTCTCACTTTTTATTGATCTCTCTAAGGTTTTTGATACAGATGATCATGCTATACTGAGGCAGAGATTGTCATGTGTAGGTCTTTCGGGGCATGCAGTTGCATGGTTTGCTAACTATCTGTCTGATAGAACTCAGTGCGCTCAATTTGATGGGCTCATGTCTGTTAAATTGTCTGTCTGCAACGGTGTACCCCAGGGCTCTGTACTTGGTCCCCTCTTATTCACTATTTATATAATTTAGACAAAAATGTGCAAAATGCTCAACTTCACTTATATGCGATGATACTTTTATTTATTACAGTGCCTCGTCTCTCACAAAAGCTTTCCAGAACTTGCAAGCTGCTTTTTATACTGTTCAACATACCTTGGATCAATTGAAGCTTATCCTCAATACTGACAAAATTTAACTAATGGTATTTTCTAAAGCAAGAAATAGATCTCTGAACCTTTCACCTATTAGTACCTGTCAGGGCAATGAGATTGAGACGTTAACCTCATAGAAATATCTACGAATTTCAATTGATGACGGCCTCTCTTGCATATTCAACAACCATTAAAAAAAATTATGCTGAAGTTGGGATTTTATTTTAGAAATAAGGCCTGTTTTTCCTTTGAAGCCAGAAGGAGGCTAGTATCAGCTACATTTATGCCTTTACTAGACTATGGGGATATTTTATATATGAATGCTTCTACTCAGTGTTTGAGATCAATTGACACCCTTTACCATGGTGCATTGAGACTTATTTTAAACTGCAAAACCCTTACGCACCACTGCACTCAATATACCAGGGTTGGCTGCCCTTATCCAGTCACTCATAGGCTCAGTCTCTGGTATACTTTTATTTGCAAAGCTATTTTGAGTTAACTACCTTTTTATTTGGGCATTTTTATAGTTCAGAAATGTGGTGGGTACTCTCTTCGTTCGCAGGACTTTATCCTGCTAACTGTTCCAAACGTCCGAACTGAATTTGGTAAAAGGGCTTTTCTGTACTCTGCGCCATCGGCTTGGAATGCCTTACAAAATACTTTTAAACTGGAAGAACTTGTCCCGATTGTTTTTTTTAACCATTAATGAAGGATTGTGAGGCTGATTCCCTGACCTGTCAATGTTTTTAATTTGCTGTTTTATGATTTTGTTATACTCTTGTAAATCCTATGGTTTTTGCTAGATTACTTGTCGTTTTTCATGTTGTCTGTCTGTAATTGTGTAATGACTTGGTGCTGCCTACCTTGGCCAGGACATTCTTGAAAAAGAGATTTCAAATCTCAATGAGCCCTTCCTGGTTAAATAAAGGTTAAATAAATAAAAACACCAGTCTCAACAGCGAAGAGGCGACTCTGGGATACTAGCCTTCTAAGCAGAGTTGCAAAGAAAGCCATATCTCAGACTGGCCAATAAAAAGAAAAGATTAAGATGGGCAAAATAACATTGACACTGGACAGAGGAACTCGGCCTAGAAGGCCAGCATCCCGGAGTCGCCTCTTCACTGTTGATGTTGAGACAGGTGTTTTGCGTGTACCATTTAATTAAGCTGCCAGTTGAGGACTTGTGAGGCGTCTGTTTTCAAACTAGACACTCTAAAGTGTCCTCTTGCTCAGTTGTGCACCGGGGCCTCCCACTCCTCTTTCTATTCTGGTTCGAGACCGTTTTGTGCTGTTGTGTGTGTTGTGTGTGTGTGTGTGTGTGTGTGTGTGTGTGTGTGTGTGTGTGTGTGTGTGTGTGTGTGTGTGTGTGTGTGTGTGTGTGTGTGTGTGTGTGTGTGTGTGTGTGTGTGTGTGTGTGTGTTTAACTACCAGAAGTCCACACAAGAATAGTAAACAAACATTTTGTTAGTCCCCACAAGGTCAAATGCTATTTCGAGGAGGTTTAGGGTTAAGGTTAGAATTTGTGTTAGGGTTAGGATCAGGTTTTGGATTATGAGCTAGGATTAGTTTTATGGTCAAGGCTAGGTTTTAGGATTAAGGTTAGGGTTAGGGAAAACAGGATTTTGAATGGGGCTGAATTGTGTGTCCCCACAAGGTTAGTTGTACAAGACTGCGTGTGTGTGTGTGCTTGCTCTATGTTTGTGTGTGCTCTGTGTGTGACTACTGAGTCTATTCCCTATGCGAGTCTGTCTGGCCTGTGTGTATGCATACAGCTTTGCAGGGTCACTAATTCTCCAAACATCCCATCCCAGAATCACATGGTGTCCAACACTGCTGTCACTCTGCTAACCCCTGACCTCTCGTCATGTCTCTTAGACCTGTTGCTGCTCCCACTGACCTTCCCTACCCCTGCCTGTCCCTGAGAAGCGGCCCATTCCTGATCCAGAAATGAGGTAATGTGTTGACATGGAAACAGTAACCATGGAAGCTAAAAATACTGTCAGCTGATGTTGTCATGGGAACAACCCCATCATTAACCACTGGTTTGCCCCCTGGCTGGTTGAACCTGGTGGTGAGGCAGGTAAAGGAAGGCTCAGGAGGATGGGTAACCTGATATGTAAGTTAATGGCATGCGGTTTGGGCAGGTTACAGTGTTAATGTGCAGTGTTTACACTACACCTTTGATGTGCAGACAGACACGTCTACAGAGCGATGACAGTGACACCCCAAACATTAACAAAAGGCAGATTGACTTAAAATGTACTTTGAAGTTTCAAAATGGGCATTACCAGAACTGAACATGTTGAGTTTCTCTCCATCTCCATCTGTCTTGTTGCTCTTTCTCACTAAACTGCCATACTCTCACGCTCTCCATCTATTCTCTCTGTCTCTCCCGCTATTCTCTCTGTCTATTAATCTATTCTCTATGTCTCTCCATCTATTCTCTCTGTCTCTCCGTCTATTCTCTCTGTCTCTCCCTCTATTCTCTCTGTCTCTCCATCAATTCTCTCCGTCTCTGTCTCTATTCTCTCAGTCACAACATTCTTTCTCTTCCTTTATCCCTCCCTCCTTAGGGCAGGCTGATCTGAGAATGGTGAACCAATGGCAGTAATATTGACTTCCTAACAGGGGTCATGACTTAACCAGGAAATGCTTGTTTAAAGACCAATCGCCCTCTCTACCCATACCCAACTGCTTCACCTTTTAAATCTCAGGCCTTTTATCACAGCAGTACTAACCCCCCCCCCCCCCCCCCCCCCCCTCTCTCTCTCTCTCTCTCTCACGCACTCTCTCTCGCTGTCTCTCTCTCTCCCTGTCTTCTTCTCTCCCATTCCTCCCTGGCGAGTGGCATCAAGGGATATTTCTCCTGCAGTATTTGACAGTGTTGTGGATCAAGCAGGATTCAAGTTTATAATCGGGGCGATGTGCCCTCTACAACAGAGAAATTTCACTGCTCCTTCGGCTACATCTCACACACACAAGCACACACAAACACGTCACATACATACCGCTATCCCCACTCTCTGAGTTCTGCTCTGACAGTCTTGCCAGTGTGTGCGTGTGTTCGCGCAAGTGTGTGTGTGTGTATGTGTCCATATGTCATTGTGTTTACAGAGGTGGAAAAGGCTGGTATGCCCGTGGCACGGAGACTGTGATTAGACCTAAGATGGTGATGACATCGTTTCCTCACTTTGCGTTCTTAGGAAACTATGCAGTATTTTGTTATTTATGTATTATTTCTTACATTGTTACCCCAGAAAATCTTAAGTCTTATTACATACAGCAGGGAAGAACTATTGGATATAAGAGCAACGTCAACTTCCCAACATTACGACCAGGAATACGACTTTCCCGAAGCGGATCCTCTGTCCGGACCATCACCCAGGACAATGGATAGGATCCCAGTAGGCGACCCAAAACAACGGTGACACAGAAGGGGCAGACGGAGCGATCTTCTGGTCAGGCACCGTAGATGGGCACATCAATCACCGCTCCTGAGTAACTACTCGCCAGTGTCCAGTCTCTTGACAACAAGGTAGACGAAATTCGAGCAAGAGAGACATCAGAGATTGTAACATTCTCTGTTTCACAGAAACATGGCTCACTTGGGATACGTTGTCAGAGTCGGTACAGCCATCAGGTTTCTTCACACATCGCGCCGATAGAAACAAACATCTCTCTGGTAAGAAGAAGGGCGGGGGTGTATCCCTTATGATTAACGACTCATGGTGTAATCATAACAACATACAGGAACTCAAGTCCTTTTGTTCACCTGCCCTAGAATTCCTTACAATCAAATGCCGACCACATTATCTACCAAGAGAATTCTCTTTTATTATAATCACAGATGTGTATGTCCCCCCCAAGCAGACATCGCGACGGCTCTGAAAGAACTTTGCTGGACTATGTAAACTGGAAACCATATATCTTGAGGCTGCATTTATTGTAGCTTGGGATTTTAATAAAGCTAATCTGAAAACAAGGCTCCCTAAATTTTATCAGCATATCGACTGGCAGCATTCTGGATCACTGCTACTCTAACTTCAGAGACGCATACAAAGCCCTCCCCCACCCTCCTTTCGGCAAATCTGACCATGACTCCATTTCGTTGCTGACACTTAAACAGGAAACGCCCCTGCTCAGGTCTGTTCCAACGCTGGTCCAACCATTCCATGCTTCAAGATTGCTTCGATCATGTGGACTGGGAAATGTTCCGGATAGCCTCAGACAACAACATTGATGTATGCGCTGACTCGAGTTTATTAGCAAGTGCATCGGTAATGTTGTACCCACTGTGACTATTAAAGCCTTCGCCAACCAGAAACCGTGGATTGATGGCAGAAACTGAAAGCGCGAAACACTGCTTTTAATCATTCCAGGCGACTGGAAACATGACCGAATACAAACAGTGTAGCTATTCCCTCCGCAAGGCAATCAAAAACACTAAGCATCAGTATAGAGACAAAGTAGAGTCGCAATTCAACGGCTCAGACACGAGGCATATGTGGCGGGGTCCACAGTCAATCACGGATTACAAAAAGAAAACCAGCTCCGTTGCAGACACCGACGTCTTGCTTCCAGACAAATTGAGCAACTTCTTTGCTCGCTTTGAGGACAATACAGTGCCACAAACACGGCCCGCTATCGGAACCTGTGGGCTCTCCTTCACAGTGGCCAACGTGAGTAAAACATTTAAACAGGTTAACCCTCGCAAGGCTGCCGGCCCAGGCGGCATCCTGAGCCGCGTCCTTAAAGCATGCACAGACCAGCTGGCTGGTATGTTTACGGAAATATTCAATCAATCCCTATCCCAGTCTGCTGTTCCCACATGCTTCAAGAGGGCCACCGTTGTTCCTGTTCCCAAGAAAGCTACAGTAACTGAGCTAAAAAACTCACTTCTGTCATCATGAAGTGGTTTGAGAGAGTAGTCAAGGATCATATCACCTCCACCCTACCTGATACCCTAGACCCACTCCAATTTGCTTCCGCCCCAATAGGTCCACAGACGACGCAATTGCAATCACACTGCACACTGCCCTAACAAGAGGAATACCTATGTAAGAATGCTGTTCATCGACTACAGCTCAGCATTTAACACTATAGTACCCTCCACACTTGTCATTAAGTTCGAAACCTTGGATCTCAACCCTGCCCTGTACGGTTGGGTCCTGGACTTTCTGACAGGCCGCACCCTGGTGGTGGGGGTAGGAAACAACATCTCCACCCCACTGATCCTCAACACTGAGGCAGCACAAGGGTGTGTTCTCAGCCCTCTCCTGTACTCCCTGTTCATCAATGACTGCATGGCCATGCACGCCACCAAAGTTTGCAGACGACACTACAGTGGTAAGCTTGATTACCAACAACGACGAGACGGCCTACAGGGAGGAGGTGAGGGCCCTTGGAGTGCGGTGTCAGGAAAATAACCTCACACTCAACGTCAACCAAACAAAGGAGATGATAGTGGACTTCAAGAAACAGCAGAGGTAGCACCCCCCATCGACATTGATGGGACAGTAGTGGAGAAAGTGGAAAGTTTACATCACGGACAAACTGAAATGGTCCACCCACACAGAAAGCGTGGTGAAGAAGGTGCAACAGCGCCTCTTCAACCTCAGGAGGCTGAAGAAATTTGTCTTGTCACTAAAAACACTCACAAACTTTTACAGACGCAAAATCGAGAGCATCGTGTCGTGCTGCATCACTGCCTGGAAAGGCAACTGCTCCACCCACAACGTAGGCTCTCCAGGGGGTGCGGCCTAAACAATACATCACCGGGGGCAAACTACAACACCCAATGTCACAGGAAGGCCAAAAAGATCATCAAGGACCACAACCACTTGAGCCACGGCCTGTTGACCCTGCTTCCATCCAGAAGGTGAGGTCAGTACAGGTGCATCAAAGCTGGAACCGAGAGACTGAAAAACAGCTTCTATCTCAAAGCCATCAGACTGTTAAACAGCCATCACTAACACTGAGTGGCTGCTGCCAACATACTGACTAAAATCTCTAGCCACTTTAATAATAAAAAATTGGATGTAATAAATGTATCACTAGTCACCTTAAACAATATAATGTTTACATACCCTACATTACCCATCTCATATGTATATACTGTATTCTATACCATCGCTCATCCTTATATTTATATGTACATATTCTTATTCATCCCTTTACATGTGTGTGTATAAGGTAGTTGTTGTGAAATTGTTTGATTTCTTGTTAGATATTACTGCACGGTCAGAACTAGAAGCACAAACATTTCACTGCACTCACATTAACATCTGCTAACCATGTGTATGTGACCAATAAAAATTTGATTTGATTTGATTAGATGAGGCCTTTTCTTATTAAAATGGGCATTGAGTCGAAACTCTGGCCCATCAGTAGATCAAGGCTTTTTTTCCTGGGCGCTCTTTTTGCCATAACCCGTAAGTGATTTCCACAGCGAGGCCTTTCATTCCCAGAGGAGTTCTGCTCTCAGAAACAAGACGAAGAGGGAAGAAAATAGCACCTCCTCCGCCTGGCAGGATAGAGGGAGTTTAAGATTGTAGGGAGAGAGAGAGATGTTATGAGAGAGGGAGGGAATGAGAGAGAGAGATGGAATAAGAAAGAGATGGAATGAGAGAGGGAGGGAGAGAGAGATGAAATGAGAGAGGGAGGGAATGAGAGAGTGAGGGAATGGTAGAGGGAGAGAATGAGAGAGGGATGAAATGAGAGAGGGGGGAATGAGAGAGGGGGGGAATGAGAGAGAGATGTAACACTTGTCAAGATGTTTGCAATCAGCCTCCATTGTGAGAAACCGGGGGAGAGTTGGCAGACAGTTGGCAGACAAAGCATCTATGTGTGGTTATGTTGGTGTTGTATTCAGCTGTGCTGCTCACGCTACAGGATTTAAAAGTTAAGAGAGAAGCCACGGTTGAGTGGGTGATCTGACCTCAATAGATATCGCAAACGTACACACAGAAGCACGTACACATTTCACAGGGATGGATCACTAACACACATGCACACACACACCTCAACATCAGTTGTAGAATGCCCTTGATATGAAGGATTTTGGGGAGATGATGAAGTGGAGGAAAAGGATGACTGCCAAACTGGAACTAAATCTCTCCCACTTAACTCCCTATCTTTGTCTCATTCTCCTTCTCACTGCACCCTTCTTTCCCTCTCTCCTTCTCATTCCCCCTCTCTCCTTCTTGCAAAAGTACTCTTCTCCCTCAGTCAAATCAACGAAAGTGGCTACCTGTTCTTTTCAGAGCCTCACTCCCTCTCTATCACTG
>NC_048591.1:29960000-30187500 GCF_013265735.2 Oncorhynchus mykiss | reverse complement strand
AGGTTGGCTTGGAAGAGCAGCGGTGGCCCTGTCCTTGATGTGGTGTTTGTATAGATGGTGAAGAGGTTTAGCAGCTCAACCATCAAATACCAGTCTGCTCCCCACTACCCTCCCTCCCCGATGAGAGGTGTCAAAACAGTCTGCCACCTTTACGGTTCAGCCAACCTGTAAACTCTAACTATGTCCTCAGTGGAGGCTCCTCAGAGGGGGAAGAGGAGGACCAACCTCCTCAGTGAATTTCATAAAACTTAAAATAGTGAAACATTTAAAAAGTTATCCTTTTTAGATAAAACTACACAAAATATATTCACGTCACCAAAGAATTGATTAGGACGCCGAAATGGTGCCGAAGAGGATGGCTGACGTTTCACATTCCGTAATCAATTGTGCAATTATTTTTTTTATTTTTTTATGTTCGTAACTTATTTTTTTTACGTATTTTGTACATAATGTTGCTGCTACCATTATGACCGGGATGACTCACTACGGACTGCAAGAACCTTTTTCCTGTAACGAGTTCGACGAGAAAGAGATACTGCTCTCCCAGGAACAGGTCCAGATCCATGTCATTTGCGTGAAGAAAAGACAGAGGAAAAAAGGATGCAGATCAGGCTGCCTGCACCGTAGGCGAGTCATGAGGGACTAGAGGGAGTAAACTCCTGTTGCATCATTGGAAAATAAAATGGATGACCTACGAATATGATTATCCTACTAATGGGACATTAAGAACTGTAATATCCTATGTTTCACTGAATCTTGGCTGAACGACGACGCGGACAATATAGAGCTGGAGGTATTCTCAATGCACCGGCAGAACAGAGAAGCTACGTCTGGTAAAACCAGGGGTGGGGGTGTGTGTCTTTTTGTCAATAACAGCTGGTGCGTGATGTCTCATATTAAAGAAGTATAGAGGTATTGCTCACCTGAGGTAAAGTATCTTATGATAAGTTGTAGACCACACTATCTACCAAGAGTTTTCATCTATATTATTCATAGCTGTCTATTTACCACCACAGACTGATGCTGCCACTACAACCACCTCTATAAGGCCATAAGCAAACAAGAAAATGCTCACCCAGAAGCAGCGCGCCTAGTAGCTGGGGACTTTAATGGAAGCAAATTTAAATCAGTTTTACCACATTTTTACCAGTGTGCACATGTGCAACCAGAGGGAAAAAACTCACCTTTACACCACACACAGAGATGCATACAAAGCTCTCCCCCATCCTCCATTTGGCAAATCCGACCATAATTATATCCTCCTGATTCCGGCTTGCAAGCAAAAACTAAAGCAGGAAGGACCAGTGACTCGCTCAATACAGAAGTGGTCAGATGACGCGGATGCTATGCTACAGGACTGTTTTGCAATGAACAGACTGGAATATGTTCCGGGATTCATCCAATGGCATTGAGGAGTATACCACCTCAGTCATCGGCTTCATCAATAAGTGCATCGATGATGTCGTCCCAAAGTGACCGTACGTATATATCCCAACCAGAAGTCATGGATGACAGGCAACATCCGCATCGAGCTAAAGGCTAGAGCTACCGCTTTCAAGGAGCGGGACACTAATCCGGACGCCTATAAGAAATCCTGTTATGCCCTCAGACAAACCATCAAACAAGCAAAGCGTCAATACACAATTAAGATTGAATCCTACTACACCGGCTCTGACGCTCGTCGGATGTGGCAGGGCTTGAAAACTATTATGGACTACAAAGAGAAACCTAGACGCAAGCTCCCCAGTGGCGCGAGACAACTAGACGAGCTAAATGCCTTTTATGCTCGCTTCGAGGCAAGAAACACTGAAGCATGCACTAGAGCATCAGCTGTTCTGGATGACTGTGTGATCACGCTCTCAGTAGCCAATGTGAGCAAGACCTTTAAACAGGTCAACGTTCACAAAGCCACTGGGCCAGACGGATTACCAGGACTTGAACTCAAAGCATGCGTGGACCAACTGGCAAGTGTCTTCACAGACATTTTCAACCTCTCCCTGACTGAGTCTGTAATACCTACATGTTTCAAGAATACCACCATAGTCCCTGTGCCCAAGGAAGCGAAGGTGACCTGCCTAAAAGATTACCGCCCCGTAGCACTCATGTCGGTAGCCACGAAGTTCATTGAAAGGCTGGTCATGACTCACTTCAACAGCATCATCCCGGATACCTTAGACCCACTCCAATTCGCATACCGCCCCAACAGATCCACAGATGATGCAATATCAATCGCACTCCACACTTCCCTTTCCCACATGGACAAAAGGAACTCATGTGAGAATGCTGTTCATTGACTACAGCTCAGTGTTCAACACCATAGTGCCCACAAAACTCATCACTAAGCTAAGGACCTTGGGACTAAACACCTCCCTGCAACTGAATTCTGGACTTCCTGACGGGCCGCCGCCAGGTGGTAAAGGTAGGCAACAACTTGTCTCCCACACTGATCCCCAACACTGGGGCCCCTCATGGGTGTGTACTTAGTCCCCTCCCTTACTCCATGTTCACCCATGACTGTGTGGCCAAACACGACTCCAACACAATTAAGTTTGCTGACAACACAACAGTGGTAGGCCTGATTACCGATAACGATGAGACAGCCTATAGGGAGAAGATCAGAGAATTGGCAGTGTGGTGCCAGGACAACAACCTCTCCCTCAATGTGAGCAAGACAAAGGAGCTGATCGTGGACTACAGGAAAAGGCGGGCCGAACAGGCCCCCATTAACATCAACGGGGCTGTAGTGGAGCGGGTCGAGAGTTTCAAGTTCCTTGGTGTCCACATCACCAACGATTTATCATGGTCCAAACACACCAAGACATTTGTGAAGAGGGCACAACAAAACCTTTTCGCCCTCAGGAGACTGAAAAGATTTGTTATGGGTCCCCAGATCCTCAAAACGTTCTACAGCTGCACCATCGAGAACATCCTGACTGGTTGCACCACGGCCTGGTATGGCAACTGCTCGGCATCTGACCGTAAGGCGCTATAGAGGGTAGTGCGTACGGCCCAGTACATCACTGAGGCCAAGCTTCCTGCAATCCAGGACCTATATAATAGGCGGTGTCAGAGGTTAGCCCATAAAATTGTCAGAGACTCCAGTCACCCAAGTCATAGATAGTTTTTTCTGCTACCACACGGCAAGCGTTATCTAAGACCAAAAGGCTTCTTAACAGCTTCTACCCCCAAGCCATTAGACTGCTGAACAATTAATCAAATGGCCCCCGGACTACTACATTGACATTTACTTTAGTTTATTTGGTAAATATTTTCTAAACTCTTCTTGAACTGCATTGTTGGTTAAGGGCTTTTAAGTAAGCATTTCACGGTAAGGTCTACAGTTGTTGTATTCGGCGCATGTGACAAATAAACTTTGATTTGATTAAAGCACACTGTTTTGTAATTAAGGTCTACAGTAGCCTCAACAGGACTCTGTAGGGAGGCACCAGAGTGTAGCTGGAGGCAATCTAGATTCTGTCCTCCTCTGGGTATATGGACTTCAATACAAAACTTAGGAGGCTCTTGGTGCTCACTGCCTTCCACAAACAAACTTTCTAATTTCTTCTTACTTAGGTAGCAAATGCAGCTAGCTAGTTTAGCCTACTCAAACAACCGGCTCAAACAGAGGGATGCTA
Source organism: Oncorhynchus mykiss (assembly GCF_013265735.2). Lineage (NCBI taxonomy): Eukaryota > Metazoa > Chordata > Actinopteri > Salmoniformes > Salmonidae > Oncorhynchus > Oncorhynchus mykiss. The sequence continues at coordinate 30,183,865 of NC_048591.1, read as the reverse complement.
TGTTATCTAGCATGCTATAACTATCCAACACTGGAACTCTTCCAAGTCAAGGTAAGCTTTTGGTTTTACTCATGTAATGCCCCCGTGGCCCGCTGGTGTAACTGCTAAACTGCTTACAGTGTGTACAACGTACTGCATTATTGTAGGGGATTTACTAATGCGTTAGTTCTAGTAGCTATGTTGACTATGACATTATGTTAGCTAATATGGTGACAACGATGTAGGCTGTGTGTAGCAGTTATGATATGAAGGTATGAGTTGGAAAGGTTTTTTTCGCCTGGTCACAGACAGCTGTTGTGTTGTGCACCGAAGTCCACAAGCGAAGGGATAAGGTGAGAGGAGGAGAGCGCGTAGATGGCAGAAGGATACAACAATTATATGAGGCTTGGAAAGTTAACAGTTTGTGTGTGATCAGGGTTGTAATCATTCTGTCGATTCTGTTAAAAAACGTTTCTTAAACAGAAGCAAACGGAATGAAATGGGGATAAACATACCTGAATTTGTCCAATAGAAACTCATGATGGGTACAGGGAAAATTAGAGTATCATGTAGTAGCCTAAACGTTTCAATGTTACATTGAACTGGCAACCTTACAGTTAACTAGTCCAACGCAATAACGACCTGCCTCTCTCTCGTTGCACTCCACAAGGAGACTGACTACCTGTTACGCGAATGCAGTAAGCCAAGGTAAGTTGCTAGCTAGCATTAAACTTATCTTATAAAAAACAATCAATCATAATCACTAGTTTCTACACATGGTGTATGATATTACTAGATATTATCTAGCGTGTCCTGCGTTGCATATATTCTGACTGAGCATACAAGCATACAAGTATCTAAGTATTTGACTGAGCGGTGGTAGGCAGAAGCAGGCGCATAAACATTCATTCAAACAGCACTTTCGTGTGTTTTGCCAGCAGCTCTTCGTTGTGCGTCAAGCATTGCGCTGTTTATGACTTCAACCCTATCAACTTCTTACCTGGGAATATTGAAGACTCATGTTAAAAGGAACCACCAGCTTTCATATGTTCTGAGCAAGGGACTGAAACGTTAGCTTTCTTACATGGCACATATTGCACTTTTACTTTCCTCTCCAACAGTTTGTTTTTGCATTATTTAAACCAAATTGAATATGTTTCATTATTTACTTGAGGCTAAATTGATTTTATTTATGTATTATATTAAGTTAAAATAAGTGTTCATTCCGTGTTGTTGTAATTGTCATTATTACAAATAAATTGAAAAGAAAATTGGCCAATTAATCGGTATCGGCTTTTTTGGTCCTCCAATAATAGGTATCGGTATCAGCGTTGAAAAATCATAATCTGTCGAACCTCTAACACAAACACACAGTCACACACATCAACCCACATGAACGCAATACACAGACTAACTCACACATAAACACACACATCGATACACACTCTCACACATACAAACACATGACCTCCCACCCCAACAATGGAGTCACCCTCAACAGACGACTAGCGGGAGAGAGCGCTACCCTGCTACCCAAGCTCATAGAAACAAGGGAACGAGAGAGAAAAGAAAGGTACCCAAAAGCAAACTCCCGGTCATCCTCGGGGGGCCCTGCCTGGCCTCTTTACCCCTTGGCCCCTGTGCTCTGTGTACATCCTGGCGGCCCCCGAGCACCCAGCTGTCAGGATGCTGACATCTTAATCAATCCTGGCCCACGACCTTGTCACACATACCAGCAAGATGGATGAACAACTTAGTGACCTTTGACCCTCAGCCAGCGTTCACAATCCCCTGACCCCCCCTAACCCACACACCCCCCAACCTCACTGCTCCAACAATGATGGAGGAGTCCCATTCACTCACCACTGCTGGGAACCAGAGGCCAAGGTACCCCCATAACCTTTGCACACACAGACACCCTCTTTCTGACAGAGGACTTGAGACCCAACCCCCCATCTCATCCCCTCTTTAGTGTCTTGGACCACATGATTATATTGAAGTTGAGCCCCCCACTATTCTGCCTCGTCATGCTGTGGAATATTAACCAGCTCATCAGTGCACTTGAAGGCTGACAGTGAGCTCCACCTTTTAACCCATCAAACACTGAGGTGAACCATGGACTGACGCTCTGGTAGCCATGGAGACCCAGGCAGAACGTGAGTGTGTGTCTGAACTAACTCTGATGTGATAGTTGCCCGTGAGATTGGTATGAGAGGGAATTAAATATTGCTGACTCAAACCAGTAATGATACATAATCATTCAAAGAGATTAACTGAATTGAACAAGTGTATTTAACTACCCTCAATCTGCTCTCCTTCATCCCTCCATCTCTGCCTTCTCCTTCTTTGAAGGCAACCCAGGGGAGTGAGAAACTGGCCCCAGCTATCCACACAGCCACAGCCACCAACAGGGGAGACGGGCTCCATTCCAAAGAACATTCTTGCCACGAAATGCTACCCCCTCACCCGCAACCTTTCCCACACACACACACCATCTGTGACCATTTGTACCTCAGTGCGCCCTCCTCGTCCCCCCTCAGAAGGAGCCAGCCCTAGTACCCTAAATCACCAGGCCTGTTTGTCAGGCAATTAGTCCTCTGAGATAGAGCTTAAAGGCTCCCCCGTAAATGAAGGTAGGTAGAGTGGCCCGTCCCCCATTGTAGCCACGCACCAGGAGAGAAACACACAGCAGGCCTATATATCCTTGGTAATTGTATCGACAGATTCAACATATATATGATCTCCGCTGGCTTTTGAGTACAATTTTGTTTTCTTGCATTGCCATGTTGTTATTCATATGCTGATGGTTAATATAAGACATCCACTACGTATAGCCACTCAAACATTAAACAGAACCAAGAGGGATCATTGAGATGGAAGAGTAAAACAAACACTTGTAGCATTTTTCCCCCTCACCCTCAATGCTGTGTGTGTGTGTGTGTGTGTGTGTGTGTGTGTGTGTGTGTGTGTGTGTGTGTGTGTGTGTGTGTGTGTGTGTGTGTGTGTGTGTGTGTGTGTGTGTGTGTGTGTGTGTGTGTGTGTGTGTGTGTGTGTGTGTGTGTGTGTGTGTGTGTTTCTTTCCACCTCTCATCCACCAGCATATAATGAGGTGAATGAGCACTGGCCCTACTGAGAATCATCTGACTGGGATTGGGGCTGGTGGTGGGGTGGGGAGGAGAGAGAGAGAATTGGAAACATCTGGTTGGGATTGGAGCTGGGTTGGGGAGGAGAGAGAGGGACTGGGAATCATCTTGCTGGGATTTGGGCTGGTGTTGGGGTGGGGAGGAGATAGAGAGAGTGAGAGACTGGGAATCATCTAGCTGGGATTTGGGCTGGTGTTGGGTTGGGGAGGAGATAGAGAGAGGGACTGGGAATCATCTGGCTGGGATTTGGGCTGGTGTTGGGGTGGGGAGGAGATAGAGAGAGGGACTGGGAATCATCTGGCTGGGATTTGGGCTGGTGTTGGGGTGGCGAGGAGAGAGAGGGACTGGGAGAGACTGGGAATCATCTGGCTGGGATTGGGGCTGGTGTTGTTGGAATGTGGAGGAGATAGAGAGAGACAGACTGGGAATCATCTGGCTAGGGTTGGGGCTGGTGGTGGGATGTGGGATGTGGAGGAGATAGAGAGAGACAGACTGGGAATCATCTGGCTGGGGTTGGGGCTGGTGGTGGGATGTGGAGGAGATAGAGAGCGACAGACTGGGAATCATCTGGCTGGGGTTGGGGCTGGTGGTGGGATGTGGAGGAGATAGGGAGAGAGACACTGGGAATCATCTAGCTGGGATTGGGTCTGGTGTTGGGGCTAGGAGGAGAGAGACAGACTGGCAGCTACTGGTATATATTAAGACTGATCTCTTCTGAGCAATTTAGCCACCAGAGACACACGGCAGACAGGCAGGCCTGTTCCCCTGGTCGAACTAACACATCCCAATAGAAGGCCTGTTCTACTGGCCTAACTAAAACATCTTAGTGGCCTGGATAATTGCGGAATTTACAATCATCACTGCTTCTATTACCCAGCCTGATACCATGTAGGATAAACGCGGGGAGGGGTGGAGGAGAGAGAGACAACAAGCAACAGAGAGAGAGGTTGGTGAATAGAGGAGAGGGGGCAAGAGGGAGGGAGTGAGACAAAGAGACCTACAGAGAGAGAGGAGGGAGATATGATAAAGAAGCAGGCTTCTGTATGGAGATAGAGATGGAAGGTGAATGAAGAGAGAAAGATAGAGACAAGTATAAATAACCTTGCAGAACAGCTGCTGCCAGCGACTAAAGGAATATATATATCTGAGGCAGACGGAAGATTTCTCTCCTTAACTTACCCTGGCATTTAGCGTTCCTCTCCTCGAATCCCGGGTTACACAGGCAGTTCCCGATGGGCACCAGCCACTCTCCGTCCGCCCCGCAGTACATTTTGGGAACGTCACGCTCCTCAGAATTATGCACGCAGGATCCTCGGACTTCCACCAGTGAGGAGGTGTCGGCCCCGGTGATGGTGTCAGGGAACTGGGCCAGGTTCCTCACAGCCATGGGACACTTCTTATAGAACACCCTGACAGACACCAGGGCGATGCAGGCTCCCACGTCCTGGAAGGCCAGGTAGAAACCCTTCCGGGTCAAGGCTCCGACGTCCCTGACCTCCGTGTTCAGCTTCATGATGCGGTCTCCGATGTCCACCTGGGTGAAGCTCTCGTCGGCTGCCACCGTGTCAATCTTGCCAAACTGGTTCTCTCGGATGTAGCGCTCCTTGTCGTTGTTGGACTCATAGTAGTAGAGGTTGAAGGTCTCCTTGCAGGTTCCCATGACACCAGGGAGGCTGTTACAGTCGCGCAGGGTGAACTTGATCTCGATGTAGACACGCTGGGCTCCACCTCGGAGGATCCAGTCCGTTCTAAGCCAGTTGTTCTGGTTGGGTTCCATCACGTTACACACCTGGTACGTCCTGATGGGAATGTTCTTCTCATCCATGATGCTCACCTCCTCCCACTGAGGACACAAACACAGAGACAATGTTAAGAAAACATCTGACAAACATTATATCAACATTAGAAAATTCTGGAAAATGGTTGGCCACATAAAAACATTGACTTGCATTGAGAAAGAGCATTGAGAAAGACCATAGCAAAATGGTGACTCAATATCTGTGTCCCACAAGGCCAATTATTTAATGGCCAAGCTTGTCAATTCAAGAATAATAAATGCATGACAAGGCCTAATATAAATAGTAAGGCCTTTTATAATGAAACTACTACTGGTACAGGCAGAAATAAGTACAAATAGTCCTACTGTACTGTATTCAATCCCGACTAGTAAGTTTTATCTCCACATAAAAGGAAACCAACCAAATCCTTGGGGAACATGCACCATTCATTATTACTATAATGTAAAATTTAATGTCTCAATGTAAATCCCCATAACTCCATGATAAATTTAAAGGTCACGAAATGGAGAGAAATACAGAAAGAGAGCAAAGAGAAAGGAAAGGGGGTATTGAAACAATCTTATGTATGAGCTAATGGATAGGCCCCAAGTCTGTAATGGCTTATAGTGATTTGAACAGAAACCCAATAGAAAAAGTGTGTCTGTGTTCTTTCTGTAGGTATACAAATTATTTTGGAGAAGGATAGGGTTTTGACAGCACACATATGGATCGGGTGTATGGATTACGTTATTGATGACTGGCTGGTTTATTATTATAGGAGCAATGTTTGTTTTACTTATGATAAAGAGCCTAGGGTATATGGCGTTTTGAAAGGCATTGGGGGCATTATGGCATGCTCATAAAGATCCAATGCAGAAGTTGTTATCTCAATATCGAATCCTTTCTGGGTAACAATTAAGGACCTTACTGTGATTGCTTTCAATTATAATGGTCAAAAAAGAAACAAAATAGCTTCTCAGCAAAGAGTAAAGAATTTTGCTAGGACTGTCTGGGAGTGGTCTGAGTGGGGAGGGGAAAACTGAGAACTAGCTTTTTATTGGCAGAGAGGTTTGGAAATCTCTTTCTTATTGGTCTATTAGCTAATTTACCACCTGGTGATGTCAACAGACAGGCTGAAACTCTATCCCACCAAAACAGGCTGTAATTTCAGGCAGTCTTTTCAAACAGTTCTTGCACTAAAAGGGCATCATCATAATTTTCACAATTTCACATTATTATCTGACCTTATTGTGTGGAAATATACATAAAAACAGGTAAATCACGTTTTTCACTTCACTGGGCCTTTACACGTTTCATAATGAGGTTAAAAAAGGGTTTTCTAATTTATTGCATTTAAAAACAAAAGCAGATAAACCAGCCTTCTGCTTGTATCTGGTTAGGACTATATAGTATGCAGAGAAAGGAGCCCAAACAGAGCTATTACTACGGGGAAGGGTGTATCCTGCGCTTTATTTGATTCAACGTGTTATCATAAATAATCTCGTTCAGAGCACTATTCCTTTGAGTAGGGGAGATAACTCTAAACATGGGTGAGACTCCGTAACCCCCGCTGCTCTATTCCACTGCACTCTTCTCTCTGCTTGGCCCTTTATCGTGGAAATCAACCGGTGTGGCAGATAAGGCCGCACCTTTCCCCGATAGCGGAGGAGAGAGAGAATGTGGGCAATTGGTTGTAATGAGAGGGTGAATGTAGGCCAGTCGGCGCTGCCAGCACCCTGTCAATCACTCCGCCACGGAGGAAACGGTTGAAGGAGGAACAGAGAGCAACTAATAGCAGCACACACGAACCAAGTTCATTGAACAACAACTCAACCCCATGGTGAATAAAGAGTTGGAGAGGCGGAGCTGCAACAAAAGATCAACGTTTCTTTTATGGGTCTATAGCATACGATAAACAGTACCATTAAAATATAATGGATATGCCAGAAGATGTCTGAAAAGACAGAACGTCATTGCTCTTGGATAGCATATGTTGCTCTACTTTGGGACACCTTGTTGGTTTAGTCTATAAATACGACTAAAACTATAAGATGGTCCCATGCAATTAATCAGACGCCAGTGCTGCTGCTGCTTCTGCTCGGGGAACAACTGACAGGGGAGTGTGCCAGACAGGACCCAGCCGCGCGCACCCCGGGCCCCTTCACCGCCATTCCCGAAACAGTCGCACTCTGTACATGATCAGCGCAACTATATATATCCCAATTAGACCACGGGATCACGCATTTAGTCCGATCACATTCCCTATCGCTTTATGGCCCAATCCAATCATACAGCGAGGACTGAAACCCGCTGCCCTTTCCCTTCATTCATCCATTCCAGAGGGCCCTTTCTGTGCTGCCAAGTTCCTCTCCCCCGCGCCTCAATGGGGGAAAAGGATATAAAGTTTCTCCACAAAGACCGATTCAATCCGCGGTCTATTCAGGAAACCCGACGCCTGCTACAGTATCGGACTAGAATCTGACCATTACTGCAAGTAGAGAGAGAGGAGGGAGGGGGCCGGTAGGCTATAGAGGACATCATCTCCTCATTTTGAATCAACGGGGGACTCGCGTCCTAACGAGGGGCACTTACCCCTCCTTCTGTTGGGTTGGCGACCCAGCCCAACTCCCCCGCTACGGATCTGGAGTCCAGTAACGTCACTGAAAAACATAGAAAGAGAAGTGAGCAGTTATAGGCTGTTCATAACACGGATGATGTGTAATCTGGTCTACAGTGCTAATATACCGTTTTGAAAAGCCACGGTGCTGTTATGTTACCATAGTTGGATAGTTATGCAGTTTGATCGAGGAAAACAATTCTGCACAATCTGCTCAACGAAAAAACAGTCAGAAATAGGCTAATGATCGATGTGTAAGGACCTATCTATGGGCCCATGTCCACGCATATAACTCCATAAAATATGTAATATGTTTGAATTACTCAAATGCGTAATGTTGATATTTTTTTCAGGGGGATTTGTGAGTAAAAACATAAAGGGACCCCATTGATATTTGTATAAAGAACCATGGGTATTGTCATTGTAACCCAGTGAGTGAAACTGGATGTTTGGTTAAGAAATAGGCCCAGATATTGGAGACTCCGTTTGTCTGTTTTAACTCCTGAGGTTCGATGATGATCAATCGAAGTCAATTAGAGGAGCACGGACTTCTAAATTAATTTGCTTCAGTGAGAAATCAAAAATAATCCGTGATGAGATTTATCAAATCTCTTGTATTTCTTACTGCAATCTTCTCAGTGCGCAGTGACGAAAATCTCAATTGTAAACGATTACATGTTTACTGAATTTAATTTCATTTTAGAAAGTGGATTTAATTTAATATGTTAACATTTATCTGAAATGACTTGGTTTAGGTAATTATTTGCGTACTGTTTTGAAGTTAATGCATTTGACATAGAAAATGCACCAGAGCCACTTGATAATTGAGTGGGGATTATTGTACAGAACTGCGACTGCAATATGAACTAAAATAACATGGCTCATTTTGGAAGGGGGGGGGGGGGTGGTTGCACCACCGTCCTGCACAAAACCAGACACAGACGCCCTCCAAAGCAATAATGATTGCTACATAAAATCGAGTCTTTGTAGCCTATATGGCTCAAGAAAAAGAAAAAAAATTGTTGAAGAAGGTGACTGTTGCTTAATTAACAGAAACTCTGAAGTAAGACTTCCCAGAACTCCACTCGGACCCTGCTAGAGCCCCATATAGACTTCATACACTCCGGCTTTCTGCCAAGCGCTTTCAAGAATTTGGGTACCAAAAGGACCAAGTAGCCTACGACACAAAACGTTCGATGGGTTTGACGCATATGGAAATCCAATGTCAGAGAATAATGGCACATGTTGTTGAGCAAAATAATTGTGTTGCCCCTTTATTTGAGTGCTGCAGGTTCTTGCACGAGTCCAGAATAGCTACGGGACAACGGGCTCGTGGTCCGTCTCACACACGAAGTGGACGGAGTATAAACTAACGGAGAAGAAGTCCAAGACGGGGCTCCGCTGTTATTCCAAGTCTTACCTTCATTTGGAGGATAAATCCGTGCCGAAGAAACTAACGTAGAAATCCCAAGCAGCACAAAGGTCGCCGTAAACAAAATCCCAGCCATGAGTGCCATTTGTCGTTCGCCTTTTTTCTCGTCGTTCGTTCCGCTCCTCGCAGGTCTTGCTCACTCTCTCTCCCTGTGGAATATGCGTTTGAAGCAGGGATAGAGCGATGCTCCGAAAACAGCCGGGAGGCGGGTCTGAGCGCTCTGACGCGGCAGTCATTCCAAATAGGAAACGCAGTGGACGGGCAAACGGCCAAATAATCATTAACTGTCCCCCTACCCCTCAGCCATGAGTGGACACTGGGCCAAATGGGACTGTGTAAAGGGCCAGTTGTTACTGTAATATTTAGTGCATTTCTTTCATGCGGACACCACTCCTTTTCTTGTTAAAGACAACCAATAAACTTCCAAGATAATGTCGTTACATTGTTATTGATAATAAATATGAAATTCCCAGTAACGTTTCAACATTGGTATCCCTAATTAAGTCTAGGCTATAGCACGTGTCTCAAAAGTGCTTTGCTCAAATAATCCTAAAAATCTTAATTATTTCTTCGGACTAGTCGTTGTCATGTGTAGGCAGATATTTGTCATTTTTCTCATAACGTGAGTTAAACCGCCTTACATCCAGTGATGTGTAGCGCTGTCCAAGATGAAACACTTTAGACCATGGTCGCCACCTAGCGGATACAATCACAGATAGTCTGTATGTATTGGATTATGGAACAAGTAAGAGCATGACACAATTACATAACACGAAATTCCACTTTGGGAAATTGATCATAACAATTATGTGATGAATGATGGCCACGAATCCCGTGTTATTGATTATAGTCGTTATTCAAATAGCATTTTATCAAGGTTGAATTGGAATTAAGGTGTGTTGGGCTGATACATATGGGGATCCATCCCTGAGTTGTGATAACTAACATTTTACGCCTAAAGGTCTAGAAATAAATCAACAAGAGTAACCTAATGTTTTCCTTTGGGGTTTTCCTCAAACAATGAAGGCATTATTCGGTTTTGAAAAATCATGTGTTCTCCCTTTTGGTTCAGCTTGTCTGTCTATTTCCATATTTTCTTCACCCTCCCTTCCTCCCTCACGTCCTCCTACGCAAGCTGGATCTTTCTCCATGCTCCTGCGGGATGAGCCAAGTTTTGCAGCCTCCAGGCAGGCTTCAGTGAGCCGCAGAGGGCCATCTTCGTGGCATAGGTGGGACGTTCTCGCATCACCTCACACAGTCACTAATACATACACAAGGGCCAGCAGGTTACCCATAGTTCTTCCCGATCATGACTCATTCATTTAAAAAAAATATATACATATGTTACCTTTATTTAACCAGGTAGGCCAGTTGAGAACAAGTTCTCATTTACAACTGCGACCTGGCCAAGATAAAGCAAAGCAGTGCAACAAAAAACAACAACACAGAGTTACACATGGGATAAACAAAAGTACAGTCAATAACACAATAGAACAATCTATATACAATGTGTGCAAATGGAGTAAGGAGGTAAGGCAATAAATAGGCCATAGTAGCAGAGTAATTACAATTGAGCAAATTAACACTGGAGTGAATAGATAGATTTAAAGTGACACTTCAGAGGTTTTTTAAAATAATTTCAGCCAGTAGTTTTAAAGTAGTACTCAGGAGCCAAAATGGTCTTCCAGAAAATGTTGCTAAATTGTATACTATGTCATCCATTTCGTATGATATGTTAGATCCTGCAATAAACAATTGCTTAAGATCCCACTTGGATGTGTAAACTGTAGGTTACACCTGCCTATGTGCATTTTGCCTGGGAACCAGGAAGTGGCCAGATGACACAGGACTGTTTTGCTAGCACAGACTGGAATATGTTCTGGGATTCATCCAATGGCTTTGAGGTATAGACCACCTCAGTCATCGGCTTCACCAATAAGTGCATCGATGACGTCGTCCCCACAGTGACTGTACGTACATATCCCAACCAGAAGCCATGGATTATAGGCAACATCCGCATCGAACTAAAGGCTAGAGATGCCGCTTTCAAGGAGCGGGAGACTAATCCGGACGCTAATAAAAAATCCCACTATGACATTTTCAACCTCTCCCTGGCCGGGTCTGTAATACCAACATGTTTCAAGCAGACCACCATAGTCCCTGTGCCCAAGGAAGCGAAGGTGACCTGCCTAAATGATTACTCAGGTCGGTAGTCATGAAGTGCTTTGAGGCTGGTCATTGGCTCACATCAACAGCATCCTCCCGAACACCCCAGACCCACTCCAATTCACATACCGCCCCAACAGATCCACAGGTGACACAATCTCATTCGCACTCCACACTGCCCTTTCCCACATGGACAAAAGGAAGACCTATGTGAGAATGCTGTTCATTGACTACAGCTCAACGTTCAACACCATAGTGCCCATGAAGCTCATCACTAAGCTAAGGACACTGGAACTAAACACCTCCCTCTTTAACTGGATCCTGGACTTCCTGATGGGCAGCCCCCAGGTGGTAAGAGCACGCTATCCTTAACACTGGGGCCCCTCAGGGGTGTGTACTTAGTCCCCTCCTGTATTCCCTGTTCACCCACGACTGCAACACCACCAAACACGACTCCAACACCATCATTAAGTTTGCTGACAACACAACAGCGGAAAGCCTGATCACCAACAATGATGAGACAGCCTATAGGGAGTAGGTCAATGTGGTACCAGGATGACAACCTCTCCCTCAATGTGAGCAAGACAAAGGAGCTGATCGTGGACTACAGGAAAAGGCGGGCCGAACAGGCCCCCATTAACATCAACGGGGCTGTAGTGGAGCGGGTCGAGAGTTTCAAGTTCCTTGGTGTCCACATCACCAACAAACGATCATGGTCCAAACATACCACGACAAAACCTTTTCCCCCTCAGGAGACTGAAAAGATTTGGCATGGGTATCGAGATCCTCAAAAGGTTCTACAGCTGCACCATCGAGAGCATCCTGACCGGTTGCATCACCGCCTGGTATGGCAACTGTTCGGCATCTGACCGTAAGGCACTACAGAGGGAAGTGCGAATGGCCCAGTGCTTCACTGGGGCCAAGCTTCCTGCCATCCAGGACCTATATAACAGGCGGTGTCAGAGGAAAGCCCATAGAATTGTCAGAGACTCCAGTCACCCAAGTTATAGACTGTTTTCTCTGCTACCGCACGGCAAGTGGTACCAGAGCACGAAGTCTAGGACCAAAAGGCTTCTCAACAGCTTCTACCCCCAAGCCATTAGACTGCTGAACAATTCATAAAAATTGCCACTGGACAATTTACATTAACCTGTCCCCCCCCTCCTTTTTTACACTGCTGCTACTCACTGTTTATTATCTATGCATAGTCACTTCACCCCCACCTACATGTACAGATTACCTCAGCTAGCCTGTACCCCTGCACACTGACTCGGTACCGGTGCCCCCTGTATATAGCCTCATTAATGTTATTGTGTTACTTTTTATTATTACTTTTTATTTTAGCCTACTTGGTAAATATTTCCTTCTTCTTGAACTGCACTGTTGGTTAAGGGCTTGTAAGTAAGTATTTTACGGTAAAGTCTACGTTTGTTGTATTTGGCACGTGGCAAATAATGTTTGATTTGATTTGATACCAAAAAATGAAAGTGAATCATCAAACTAGCTGGCCTGGCACCATAGACTGTGATTGAAGTATAGGGCTATATACAGTACATCATCACCTTCCTACCCTCATGAGGCTATTAGCCTATATCATCATTCATTGAACTTTTGGGAAAATATTTAAGAACAAAGAACAGGCAGGCCTACCCTGTTCATCAATCCCACTAGTTGTTCATTGCATTACTAATTTAATGAACAACTGAGCATGAGGACAAGTACATTAGAGTGTCTAGTTTGAGAAACAGACGCCTCACAAGTCCTCAACTGGCAGCTTCATTAAATGGTACCCACAAAACACCAGTCTCAACGTCAACAGTGAAGAGGTGACTCCGGGATGCTGGCCTTCTAGGCAGAGATACAAAGAAAAAGCCATATCTCAGACTGGCCAATAAAAATAAAAGATTAACGGGCAAAAGAACACAGACACTGGACATTGGAACTCTGCCTAGAAGGCCAGCATACCCGAATCTCCTCTTCATTGTTGATGTTGAAGCTGGTGTTTTATGGGTACCATTTAATGAAGCTGCCAGTTGAGGACTTGTGAGGCATCTGTTTCTCAAACTAGACACTCTAATGTACTTGTCCTCTTGCTCAGATGTGCACCAGGGCCTCCCACTCCTCTTTCTATTCTGGTTCGAGCTAGTTTGTGCTGTTTTGTGAAGAGAGTAGTACACAGCGTTGTACGAGATCTTCAGTTTCTTGGCAATTTCTCGCATGGAATAGCCTTCCTTTCTCTGAACAAGAATACACTGACAGGTTTCAGAAGAAAGGTCTTTGTTTCTGGCCATTTTGAGCCTGTAATCGAACCCACAAATGCTGATGCTCCAGATACTCAACTAGTCTAAAGAAGGCCAGTTTTATTGCTTCTTTAATCAGCACAACAGTTATCAGCTGTGCTAACATAAATGCAAAATGGTTTTCTAAGGATCAAGTAGCCTTTTAAAATTATAAACTTGGATTAGCTAACTCAACGTGCCATTGGAACACAGGAGTGATGGTCGCTGATAATGGGCCTCTGTACGCCAATGTAGATATTCCATAAAAAATCTGCCGTTTCCAGCTAAAATATTAACAATGTATTAACAATGTATTAACAATGTATTTAACAATGTATTTCTGATCAATTTGATGTTATTTTAATGGACAAAAAATGTGCTTTTCTTTCAAAAACATTTCTAAGTGAACACTAAATTTTGAACAGTAATGTATATTTTTTTATTTAACTAGGCAAATCAGTTAAGAACTAATTCTTATTATACAATGACGGTCTACTCCGGTCAAACCCTCCCCTTACCCAGACAATGCTGGGCCAATTGTGCTCCACCAAAAGGGACTCCCGATCACGTCCAGTTGTGATACTGGGATTGAACCAGGGTCTGTAGTGACACCTTTAACCCTGAGATGCAGTGCCTTAGACCGCTGTACCACTCGGGAGAGTGTTACTTTTTATACAGTTGTCTGACTTGTTTTGATTAAATTATCTCAGCTTTTGGAACTATAGGCTGATACCACCCTCAGATTTCCATAAAGTTTACAATGGCACTTACGGATCACTCATAAGTTTTTTCATTGCGGGTGATCTCATTCTGTACAGAGCAGTCTCTGTCCCCTGTGTTTAGATAGGTCCAGTAGCTTTGATTTCCCTCATGGATGCCTGTCTCGTGAGAGGGACTCGTCTTTTTTCCATTACCAGGCAGTAAGAGCTGCTATTGAGGGCTGCTCTTGGACTAATCAAGGAAATTACATTCTATCAGGGGGAAGGAAGATGACTGTTGGATAGGGATGGAGCGGAACGGTGGAGGGGTGAATATTGGCCTTATGTTGGGGGGGTCGGGGGGTCTCCAGGGAGGCCATACTGCATCTTGTGGGGGTATGGTTTCTCCAGTAAAAACATCTCCATCCACATCGGCGTAGTATCTGGCATTCCTCAAGTTTGGCCACTTACTAAGTCCAACATTGATTGTCCGATACCCGTCACGACCTGAATGGCGGTTTTCCATTTTCCCCTGACGACAAGCCACTCAACCATAAAACCTGAAGTCCTGATGGAACACTTTTCACATGCTCGACCATTGATGGCGAAGTTGCGAGTTGCTGCCAACGAAGGGGCCTATTGATAAACAGGTGGGGCCACCGCTGAGATGAGTTGGGGGGAGGGAGGGGGTGAGAGAGAGGGGGCGCGTTTCTTGTCTTTGTTCATTTGTGTCACAGGTTTTTTGATTGATTACACTCTGATCATTTCCTTTATCCTCTCTTCAAACAATAAGGCGCTTTTTCTAAAGTGGCAGCCCACCCTTCTCATCCCACTCCACTTTCTCCAGACGGCACCTACTGCCCACACATCTGCATTGTGTGCCAATCGTAAACACACACTCACAGCCGTTCCTGTGTGTTCCTTTAGTTTGTGTGTGCAGTTTCCTTTAATTGTCATCTGAGAAGAAAAAAAACGCCCCTCTACCCTTCAAAATCCCTCACTCCCTGGGCTAAAACAGCTTTGGTCATTGTCTTAGCTGATTCCAAGCAGAGCCTACCTTACTGAAGCAGGGCTGAAGCCCTGAGCAGAGCTGACCCCCAGGCTAAGGACCCTGCCTACCACCTCCGGACACCAGCCTCATGTGGTGTTCCCTGGGTACACTGTCAGAGAGCCCCTGGAGGTCAGCATGTGTGGGAGTTGGAGAAGAGGAAATGAAAGAAGTAGAGAGATCTTAAATCACTCTCCTCTCTATAGCTCACGCAACATATCTCACTCACGGCAGTGATGAAGTTAATCAAATCTTCACAGTCAAACAAGACATCAAATACCAGTTCTGTGGATTTCAGTCGTACATTGTCTGTTTAAACGGAGGCATGGAGACAGTTTGACTCTATCCTTACTTGTTGCCTGTTGTTGTCCAGCAAACCACAAACTTGGGATCTCTTTGAAGTATTCCTTCTGCAAATAAAAACTTGGTGCCCCGTGCCCAGCTGGTGCAGTGTGATCTGGCCTTTCTCTGCCCCTGGCACCCCCCTTTCCACTCCCTGCCTGGTGGTCAGCGGTTGATATGAGCCACCACAGACCTTTGGTCACACCCCAACAGGTCTGTGACTATGGTTGCCAGAAACATCCGCAAGACGTTGAGGGGCCATTTTGTCATCTTAAAAAGTCTTCAAGTACTTACAGGCCCCAGCAGCCCTACAATATAGTATTTCTTTGGGCTTTGTCATAGTTTTTTAAATATGTCACTGTTGTAAGAACCCTCCATATGGAGAAGTGAAATCTCCATATCACTCTGTAGTGTAGGCTACACATCTACCCCTATACTTGTCTATATGTAAGATCTAACTAATCTGTCCCATTTTGTTACAGAACTATCACTTTGTGGTGTTAAGAGCAGGTTAATGACCTGGTAAATCTGGTGTCAGTGTGAGATAAAGTTCCTGTCAGGGACGTGTTTAAATGTCAGCACAGCACATTCACTCAGCGCTTAAAGTATCAACAGACAACTACAAATCAGCGTTAACTTTGGGCAGGTTTTCAAGCTTTACGTAAAAGATGACATTTGGCACTGGCAGCAGGGAATAACCACTCTGGGGGAACTGATTTAAGGCGTCTGTAAGTCTTTTTGTGCCTTGGTGTAAGACACTGCACAGCTCTCTCCTATCCCAGAGATCCAGCTCTCTTCCTATCCCAGAGATCCACCTCTCTTCCTATCCCAGAGATCCACCTCTCTTCCTATCCCAGAGATCCACCTCTCTTCCTATCCCAGAGATCCACCTCTCTTCCTATCCCAGAGATCCACCTCTCTTCCTATCCCAGAGATCCACCGCTCTTCCTATCCCAGAGATCCAGCTCTCTTCCTATCCCAGAGATCCAGCTGTCTTCCTATCCCAGAGATCCAGCTCTCTTCATATCCCAGAGATCCAGCTCTCTTCCTATCCCAGATATCCAGCTCTCTTCCTATCTCAGAGATCCAGCTCTCTTCCTATCCCAGAGATCCAGCTCTCTTCCTATCCCAGAGATCTACCTCTCTTCCTATCCCAGAGATCCAGCTCTCTTCCTATCCCAGAGATCCAGCTCTCTTCCTATCCCAGAGATCCACCGCTCTTCCTATCCCAGAGATCCAGCTCTCTTCCTATCACAGAGATCCAGCTCTCTTCCTATCACAGAGATCCAGCTCTCTTCCTATCCCAGAGATCCAGTTATCTTCCTATCCCAGAGATACAGCTCTCACCTATCCCAGAGATCCAGTTATCTTCCTATCCCAGAGATCCACCTCTCTTCCTATCCCAGAGATCCACCTCTCTTCCTATTCCAGAGATCCAGTTGTCTTCCTTTCCCAGAGATCCAGCTCTCTACATATCCCAGAGATCCACCTCTCTTCCTATCCCAGAGATCCAGCTCTCTTCCTATCCCAGAGATCCCGCTCTCTTCCTATCCCAGAGATACACCTCTCTTCCTATCCCAGAGATCCAGTTATCTTCCTATCCCAGAGATCCATCTCTCTTCCCATCCCAGAGATCCAGTTATATTCCTATCCCAGAGATCCAGTTATCTTCCTATCCCAGAGATCCAGTTATCTTCCTATCCCAGAGATCCAGCTCTCTTCCTATCCAAGAGATCCAGTTATCTTCCTGTCCCAGAGACCCAGCTCTCTTCCTAATCCAGAGATCCAGCTCTCTTCCTATCCCAGAGATCCACCTCTCTTCCTATCCCAGAAATCCACCTCTCTTCCTATCCCAGAGATCCAGCTGTCTTCCTATCCCAGAGATCCACCTCTCTTCCTATCCCAGAGATCCACCTCTCTTCCTATCCCAGAGATCCAGCTCTCTTCCTATCCCAGAGATCCAGTTATCTTCCTGTCCCAGAGACCCAGCTCTTCCTATCCCAAAGATCCAGTTATCTTCCTGTCCCAGAGATCCAGCTCTCTCCCAGGGAATCGGAAGAGACTCAGAGCAGACAGAGGATCCGGGATTAGTGGATCAATAGTCTTTCTCAGATAATTTTTCCTCTGGGAAAGCAGGAGCGTTGGAGATGGAGTTTTAACGGCGCTCACTCACAAGGAGAACAAACATGGTTGTTGTGATGGTTGACACGGTTGAGTGTGATTGACAGGACAGACATAGTGATTTGGTAACAGAGTTAATGTCAACTCTGTTACCAATAGAACTGAATTTAGACTTTTCACTTGCTTGATAGTTGTAATCTGTCCCCTCTACTTAGAAATATCTAGAGGTAGTGAATGGGGTCATGTTGTGGAAACCTGACTTATCAGGTCAGATCAGTGATTACTTCAAGGAATGGTGATGGTGGAAGCAAGCCTGTCGCCTGAAAGTATCTGAACCTCCCTCCCTCCCTCCCTCCCTCCCTCCCTCCCTCCCTCCCTCCCTCCCTCCCTCCCTCCCTCCCTCCCTACCTACCTACCTACCTACCTACCTACCTACCTACCTACCTACCTACCTACCTACCTACCTACCTACCTACCACCTTCTCGCCCTCCCTCCCTCCCTACCACCTTCTCTCCCTCCATCCTTCTCTCCCTCCCTCCCTCCCTCCCTCCCTCCCTCCCTCCCTCCCTCCCTCCCTCCCTCCCTCCCTCCCTCCCTCCCTACCACCTTCTCTCCCTCCCTCCCTCTCTCCCTCCCTCCCTCCATACCTCCCTCCCTCCCTCCTTCTCTTCCTCTCTCCCTCCCTCCCTCCCTCCCTCACTCCCTCTGGGTGTGTGTGGAAGGCAAGTGAGGTAAGATGGTGCTGCACATGGTAATGACCAGAGGTGAGCTTATTTAAATGTAGCAGGAGTTAGCAAGGTGTCCCACAGCACCATGACAGCAGTCCAGGCTTATTGAGTTACACAGAGGAGGAGAGAGCTGTCTACAACACTCTGGCAGGGGAATCTATCTCTCTCTGACCAATATGAAAAACACCTGCACAGACATTAAAATAAACCTATTCACACACAGAGGCAAGCCAGTAAATAAAGGCATTCAAATAGACACCCACACACACATCGAATCTCATTAACTAGGATACATACACACACATACCACTCTTGCACTAATGAAAACAAAAACATGTGCAAACAGCAAACATAATAACTGTTTCAAAACCAAACTGAAGAGCTCTGGTGGACAGATGCTTTCCCCACTGGACCTAAAGAAACACAGCAGCCGTGTGCTGCAAATAGAATGAGGTTGGTTCAGGTCAAAGCAGATACTTTCTGGCAAATAACACCCACTCATACACATACTCACAGACAAACACACACTCATACACATACTCACAGACAAACACACACTCATACACATACTCACAGACAAACACACACTCATACACATACTCACAGACAAACACACACTCATACACATACTCACAGACAAACACACACTCATACACATACTCACAGACAAACACACACTCATACACATACTCACAGACAAACACACACTCATACACATACTCACAGACAAACACACACACAGACACACAGACACACAGACACACAGACACACACACAGACACAGACACACACATAAGCAGACCAGGCACAGGTAGCTCCTCAGTGCCAAAATAGCAATTACCCAGCAGGCCGTGCAGTGAGATAGGAGCCACTCTGTTGACTGACTACCCTCAGGAACACCAGTCTGTTATTACTTATGTAAATATCGCATGACAGTGTCTCTATCCAATTTAGAGAAGAATGACTGTGTGTGTGTGTGTGTGTGTGTGTGTGTGTGTGTGTGTGTGTAGAGGAGGAAGGGGCTAGTGGAAGTCATTTCACTCCACTGAAATTGGAAGTTAGAGACAGATAGTCTGGTTAGATGGCAATTCTCCTTGATTTAGAAAGAGATGCTCAAGAAAGAAAATCACAATATCAAGACAGAAAAACCCAATTGCTTTCATGGAACTCGTGAATAGCAGGTATTCCTTCTGCAAATAAAAACTTACAATACCAACAACATTTTATCCATACAATGGCTAACAACATTCTACCCTGCTATTCACTGTATCTCCCATTACTACCCACCCTCTCCCCCCTCTCTCAATTACACACCGTGGCTGGTGCCCCGTGCCCAGCCGGTGCAGTGTGATCTGGCCTTTCTCTGCCCCTGGCACCCCCCTTTCCACTCCCTGCCTGGTGGTCAGCGGTCAATATGAGCCACCACAGACCTTTGGTCACACCCCAACAGGACTGTGACTATGGTTGCCAGAAACATCCGCGAGACGTTGAGGTGCCATTTTGTCATCTTAAAAAGTCTTCAAGTACTTACAGGCCCCAGCAGCCCTACAATATAGTATTTCTTTGGGCTTTGTCATAGTTTTTTTTAAATATGTCACTGTTGTAAGAACCCTCCATATGGAGAAGTGAAATCTCCATATCACTCTGTAGTGTAGGCTACACATCTACCCCTATACTTGTCTATATGTAAGATCTAACTAATCTGTCCCATTTTGTTACAGAACTATCACTTTGTGGTGTTAAGAGCAGGTTAATGACCTGGTAAATCTGGTGTCAGCGTGAGATAAAGTTCCTGTGAGGGATGTCAAACCTGCCCAAGGGCTTGCCCTTTTAGATACTCAGAACCAAATAGGTTTCTACTTCCTGTGAAAAACAAGTGATCAGAGTGTAGTCGGTAAATTTGTAGCTTGCACCAAATACGTTTGCATCTTTTTAGCATGTAACAGACATATTTTATCAATCCAATTATTCTCCCTCTCTCATTGATCGTAAAAATATATACAGTCACATTAACAGCAATATTACAGAACCTTATCCTCTTCCAATTATTACCGTAGGCTCCCTTCTAGATCTTTCAGATACAGTGAGACAGATAAATAGAGGGGGGGGGCAGAAGCTAGAAACTGTTTCACAGATGATGATTGACAGGTCCTGTGTCAGAGCCCAGAGGTGTGAATGATAAGGTCCTGATAAGGCTGACGACCTCCCACCTTAACCCTAACCCTCACGACCCTGCTCATGTGGCTCATCCATAGGAATGAGAGGCGTGTGGCCGATCCCGTGAGCGCCTTCCTTGAATGAGCCTCTGTTATATTTGTTAATGATTTTAACCTGTAAATGTTTCTATTAGTTCCACACAGAGCCATGCACGTGCACTGCCGTTGTATCCTTGGCCCAGTTTTTCAAAAGTTACCAATCCTGATTTCAGCTATCGGATAGGATTAAATGCATAGAGATATTCCAAATTTAAGTCAATGATTTGTCTGTTCTATTCATTCTATTTTTATGCATTTAATCCTATCCGGTAGGCAAAATCCAGATAGATAACTTTTAAAAAAGTGCCCTGGGGATAGATTGATTGGCTAATATTTGTGTATGGCTCTATTGACAGATAGTCTAGGTATATGTTGTTGTTTGCAGGATGTCTACCCAGTCAAGGGTAAAAACCATCCTATCCACCATTCTACTCCATTAGCCACAAGCAGGTGCTCTCTTTCCCCATTCTCCATGAAATGTATGGATATACATATGAGTGGTGTCCCATGTGTCCCCCTCTCCTAACCTCCTCTCCCCTCCCTCCCTCCTTTCCTTCCATTTCCCCCTTAAAGGTTGCAGGTAAATGAGGGGTAATCTGTGCCCCCTATCGCCCCACTATCTCTGTAGTGAAACGCTAGCCCCCCTGCTGCAGCGTTTAGCCCCCCACTCCCAGGACCCATCTAGGGCCTGGCGTGCCCCATTCTACCACCCCTCTCTGTCTCTCTCTCTCTCTCTACCACCCCTCTCTGTCTCTCTCTCTCTCTACCTCCCCTCTCTGTCTCTCTCTCTCTACCTTCCCTCTCTGTCTCTCTCTCTCTACCTCCCCTCTCTGTCTCTCTCTCTCTACCTCCCCTCTCTGTCTCTCTCTCTCTACCTTCCCTCTCTGTCTCTCTCTCTCTACCTCCCCTCTCTGTCTCTCTCTCTCTACCTCCCCTCTCTGTCTCTCTCTCTCTACCACCCCGCTCTCTGTCTCTCTCTCTCTACCACCCCTCTATGTCTCTCTCTCTACCACCCCGGTCTGTCTCTCTCTCTCTACCACCCCTCTCTGTCTCTCTCTCTCTACCACCCCGCTCTGTCTCTCTCTCTCTACCACCCCGCTCTGTCTCTCTCTCTCTACCTCCCCTCTCTGTCTCCCTCTCTCTACCTCCCGTCTCTGTCTCTCTACCTCCCCTCTCTGTCTCTCTCTCTCTACCTCCCCTCTCTGTCTCTCTCTCTACCTCCCCTCTCTGTCTCTCTCTCTACCTCCCCTCTCTGTCTCTCTCTCTCTCTCTCTCTCTCTCTCTCTCTCTCTCTACCTATCTAATCACAGACCATTAGCCGCCCCATTAAAATTCTTTTGTCCAATTTGGAAGGAATGCTACCCTCGTGGAAAAAACAGAGTGCAGGCACAATAGAGCCTTTTCACAGTGCAGTCGACTTGTATTACTTGAAGTCGCTGAGGAGTGCCGCCCAACACCACAACCACCTCCCTGCCCCACTCGCTCAAGCCGACTTTGTGCATGCGTGTGTGCGTGCGTGCCAGGGTGACTTTCTAATTCTCTCTGTAGTCATAGCAATACACGTTTTTATGAGTCATCCAGCATCAATGTGTACTGATATAAAACTGCACCGTCTCCTTTTCTGGAAATGAAAAACTGGAACTGAAGACATTACAGTGGAAACCTAGGCATCAGATAATGTCCAGCGATCAATCATCAACCTAATGAACCTAATGAACCTAACTTCCTGGTGTTGTACCCGACCTCTGTATCACTGTAACTCTCTATTGATCATCATTATATTTCAATGACATAAAAACGTGCTTTTTGGATTTTATTGAAGTAACGTGTGTACTCATTGGAGTACTGTGTGTGTGTGTGTTAGGGGGTTTCTCAGTCCTGGCCCACTGTGGTATGTATGGTGTGGTACACAGGGCTTCTTTATCCCTGATGGAGTGTACTGAGAGGTGGGGTGGCCCAGGGCTGGGGGACGACTACACTCCGCTAGTGAAATGTGGGAAACTCTTCAGCAGGATGAATTTTAAGGGGATGGACAACCATTACACACTCCTAATGGTAAGTACTGAGGAGGCCAGTGGTTAATAGAGGGCTTTCCTTTTCTAAAGCTACAATATGTGACGAGAGAGGGTGGTGTGTGTGTGTGTGTGTGTGTGTGTGTGTGTGTGTGTGTGTGTGTGTGTGTGTGTGTGTGTGTGTGTGTGTGTGTGTGTGTGTGTGTGTGTGTGTGTGTGTGTGTAACATACTGTAAATAGATGTAATCCCATGCGGGAAACAGGCAGGGTGAAGGTGTTAAAGCTCCACTGCTTTCCTGAGACACGGCCGTTGACTGTTTCACTCAAGACTCTGTAATATGGGCCATGGATTGCGTTTCAATGGAGGAGCTTTCAGTACACACTAAACCATCAACACTAACAACAACAAAAACACCAACCGTACACTCAAGGTCAGTAAAGAACACTATTTTTTACATTTTAATCCAGGAATCAGTTTAAAACAGCCTGGGAATGCAATGAGTATGTTAGTATTCAAATACTTGATTAAAAACAGGACATTTCATGACATGTTATTTCTGTTTTGTCTAGCTCTTCTGTTGAATCATTAAAATGCTTTTTTAATGTTTTTATTTAAAGACAACGCAGTGGACTTCAACACATGACAAGAGCTTCCCATATCCCAGTACTGCCTCATCACAACAGTCACTCATCTGTCCTTACTTCCTCTACTTACATTCACTAAAGTACTTATTATACAGTACTCTACAGATGGCTTTTCAAAGGACCGGCCATGTCCACACACACACACACACACACACACACACACACACACACACACACACACACACACACACACACACACACACACACACACACACACACACACACACACACACACACACACACACACACACACACACACGAATGTCCAACACATCACTTTTCCCTTATGTGTAACTACCTGTTTGCCTCTAAGCGTAAGTACCTGTCAACGAAACCTTAGTCCTTTCGCACCTAATGTCTTCATCCCCCTTCATATAACACCCATATAGGTAATGACAAATAAAGAGCTAACACTGCTAACTCCTTTGATTGTGACTGAGAGTGTTATGTCTGTTTCAGTATGCCATCACATTTCTCCCCCTTTAATGGCCTAGTTCATGTTGTCCCGTCAGTGTTTGGCCTTTGTCTTCCTGTATGAGCTACAGATGGGTTCTCTTTAGCGTCTCCCACAGTTACGAGTCCAACCAATAGACCAGTCTGATTGGAGAGTGTTTATTAGAGAAGGATAAAGTTGTCCCCAGTCACTGATCTAAGTTCAGTTGTAAAGTTTACCCCACCTAAATGGTAAATGTTAGGATTCAGGGAGGTAAAACTGATCCTAGATCTGTAGCTACAGGCAACTTCAACCAGGAGAATGTTTATTGGGTAAAGGGAGGAGAGGAGAGGAGCACAGAGGGGGGGGAGAAGAAGGACGTTAGCCCAGTCTTTTGAAGATCAGTGGGGGCTGATTGCTTTGTAACGAGCTGAGGATTGGAGCCAGCGTGAGAGAGAGGAGAAGAGAGTAGTCTGGGTCTTGTCCTCTGTCTGGCAGAGAGAGGAGAGAGCGAGACACCTCAGGTGTTATTTCCTGTAGTGTAGGGCCAGTCATGTGTAAACCAGCCTGGAGCAATACACATCAAGCTGAAGTAAAACCTAAAGTTAGAACACAGGGGAAAGAGTAGTCCAGATGTACACATCAGGCTCCCAAGTGGCGCAGCGGTCTAAGGCACTGCATCTCGGTGTTTGAAGTGTCACTACAGACACCATGGTTCAAATCCAGGCTGGGATTGGGAGTCCCATAGGGTGGTGCACAATTGGCTGTATGGCTAGAGTAGGCTGTCATCGTAAATAATAATTTGTTCTTAACTGACTTACTAAAATAAAGGTTGAATGTTTTTTTTATTTAAAAAGCTGAAGTAAACCTAAAGTTAGAACACAGGGGAAGGAGAAGTCCAGGGTCCTCATTTATCAATCATACGTAGGCACAAATCTGTGCTTAAATCATGTGTGGGATCATTTCCAAGCAAAGGGTGTGATTTATCGATATAAACGTTTGCTTGAGAGTAAATTCACTCACAGCCACGACGGCACCATGCCAAGTGTTTGAATAAGAGAATTGTTTGTCAAGCGTAGAATAGGGAAAACATATGTGTGAGATTGTCAGTAATATACATATATATATTACAGAAAATAATATCACATAAAAGGTTTTTTTTCTTAGCTTTATTTGGTTGTGCCGTTGTATTTCATGGTACAGTGTTGTATATTTCCCACAGGCTTAAAATGTATGTTTTTTTTTTTTACCACAATATGGTTAATTAGGGGTGTTTAAAAATGCAAATAGCCAAGGTCGAGCACAAGCACTGAGGCTGAGAATAATATGTATTTATCAACCGTGATCTCCTGCCACTGTGTGTATGACACTCGGCGGATTGCTTGATGTTTTGTCTATGCTTACGAACATAAACCATTCAGAGTTAATATCTAACCTTAAGATTTCAGAGTTATGCCTTAACCCTAATCTTAAACATTCAGAGCTAATGCCTAAACTTAACCTTAAACACGTTGAAATTTGACATTTGCAGCAACTTTGACATTTGACATTTGAGAAACATGGATGAACGTTTAATTCTGACTTGATACTGTGAGAGCTAGTTGGATAAATGAGGCCCATGATCCAACTGATGGGAAATACACTACAAGAGGATCAGACATATTAAACAATGTACTCTAAGAAAAAGGGTTCCAAAAGGGTTCTTCAGCTGTCCATATAGGAGAACCAGATAGGACACTATTTGGTGTTGGGTTCCATATATAACTCTGTGGAAAGGGTTCTACATGGAACCGAAAAGGGTTCTACCTGGAAACAAAAGGGTTTTATTTGGAACCAAATTGAGTTCTTCAATGGTTTCTCCTATGGGGACAGATAAAGAACCCTTTCTTTTTTGTACAATATACAGTATCATCTAAATCTATGACATGGCTGTAGCCTATAATGATGGTGTGTACATTATTATGGTTTCTATTACATAGTGATGGACACTACAGCTATAGCCTCCATCATTACCTCATGTCTGATGATGACAGGGGTAAATGCATTAAACAGGATAATTTGCGAAGGGTTCTCACCCCAGTGTCAGTACACATGCAGGCTGGAGGACAGACAGTAGGATGGGGAGGGTGCCACAAACACACACAGCATGCACCTCTCAATTGAAGTGGCTTTATTGACATGGGAAACATATGTCAACATTGCCAAAGCAAGTGAAGCAGATAAAGACAATTTAAATAAACAATCAAAATGAGCAGTAAACATTACATTGACAGAAGTTCCAAAAGAATAAAGACATTTCAAATGTCATCTTATGTATATATACAGTGTTGTAACAATGTACAAATGGTTAAAGTACAAAAGGAAAAATAAATAAACCTAAATATGGGTTGTATTTACAATGGTGTTTGTTCTTCGCTGGTTGCCCTTTTCTTGTGGCAACAGGTCACAAATCTTGCTGCTGTGATGGCACACTGTGGTATTGTCAGAGTCGTGTGTATAGGTGGCAGGGAAGTCAGGCGCAGGAGAATAAAATGGAGTGTAATGGAGTATTTAATAACAAATAAACTAAACATACCCCAAACACTAAATGTAACAATAAATAAAGTGGGTACGAGGACCCGTCGCGCACCAATACAAAAACCAACACAACACTGAAATACAAACTCTCTGACAAAGACATGAAGGGAAACAGAGGGTTAAATATACAACAGGTAATGAATGGGATTTAAACCAGGTGTGTAGGAAGACAAGACAAAACCAATGGAAAATTAAAAATGGATCAATGATGGCTAGAAGACCGTTGACGTCGACTGCCGAGCACCGCCCGAACAAGGAGAGGTGTCACACCCTGACCTTAGTATTCTTTGTTTTCTGTGTTATTTTGGTTAGGTCAGGGTGTGACATGGATGATGTATGTGTTTTGTCTTGTCTAGGGTTTTTGTATGTTTATGGGGGTGTTTTTGTAAGTCTATGGTTGTCTAGATTGGTTCTCAATTAGAGGCAGCTGTCTATCGTTGTCTCTGATTGGGAACCATATTTAGGCAGCCATATCCTTTGGGTATTTTGTGGGTGATTGTTCCTGTTTCCAGTGTTCCTATGTGTTAGTGTTCACGTTACAGGACTGTTTCGTCATCGGTGGTTTATTGTTTTGATCGTTGTTTAAGTGCCCCATTAAAATGTGGATTATCATCACGCTGCATTTTGGTCCTCCTCTCTTTCACCCGAAGAAAATCGTTACAGAATCACCCACCACCAAAGGACCAAGCAGCGTGGTAACGGGCAGCAGCAGGAGGAGCAGCGCAATCAGGACTATTGGACTTGGGAGGAGATACTGGATGGAGAAGGACCCTGGACGAAGCCGGAGGAATATCGCCGCCCCAACGCAGAGCTGGAGGCAGCCAAAGCGGACAGGCGGCGGTATGAAGAGGCAGCACGGCAGCACGGCTGGAAGCCCGAGAGGCAGCCCCAAAAATGAATTGGGGGGGCACACGGGGAGTGTGGCGAAGCCAGGTAGGAGACCTGCGCCAAACCTGCGCCTCGTGCTTACTGTGGAGAGAGAGGGCTTCGTACTGGTCAGGCACCGTGTTATGCGGTAGAACGCACGGTGTCTCCAGTACGCGTGCTTAGCCCGGTGCGCTACATCCCAGCTCCCCGCATCTGCCGGGCTAGGGTGAGGATCCAGCCAGGGCAGATGGTGCCAGCCCTGCTCTCCAGACAGCCAGTGGGTCTCCTCGGGCCAGGATATCCTGCGCTGGCGTTGCGCACTGTGACTCCCGTATGTCTGCACAGCCCAGTGTGTCCTGTGCCTGCGCCCCGCACGTGCCAGACTAGAGTCACCATCCAGCCAGGACGGGTTGTGCAGGCCATTAGCTCGAGACCTCCAGTGCATCTTCACGGTCCGGTCTATCCAGTACCACCAGTGCCAACACCATGCACCAGACCTCCAGTACGCCTACACAGCCCAGTACATCCTGTTCCTCCTCCCCGCACTCGCCCTGAGGTGCGTGTCCCCAGCCCGGTACCACCAGTGCCGGAACCACGCACCAGGCCTATAGTGCGCCTTGGCAGTCCAGTACTCCCTGTTCCTCCTCCCCGCACTCGCCCTGAGGTGCGTGTCCTCGGCCCAGTACCACCAGTACCGGAACCATGCACCAGGCCTACAGTGCGCCTCGCCAGTCCAGAGCGTCCGGCAACAGTACCCAGTCCAGAGCATCCGGCGACAGTACCCAGTCCAGAGCGTCCGGCGACAGTACCCAGTCCAGAGCGTCCGGCAACAGTGCCCAGCCCAGAGCGTCCGGCAACAGTGCCCAGCCCAGAGCGTCCGGCAACAGTGCCCAGCCCAGAGCGTCCGGCGACAGTGCCCAGCCCAGAGCGTCCGGCGACAGTACCCAGTCCAGAGCGTCCGGCGACAGTACCCAGTCCAGAGCGTCCGGCGACAGTACCCAGTCCAGAGCGTCCGGCGACAGTACCCAGTCCAGAGCGTCCGGCGACAGTACCCAGTCCAGAGCGTCCGGCGACAGTACCCAGTCCAGAGCGTCCGGCGACAGTACCCAGTCCAGAGCGTCCGGCTACAGTACCCAGTCCAGAGCGTCCGGCTACAGTACCCAGTCCAGAGCGTCCGGCTACAGTACCCAGTCCAGAGCGTCCGGCTACAGTACCCAGTCCAGAGCGTCCGGCTACAGTACCCAGTCCAGAGCGTCCGGCTACAGTACCCAGTCCAGAGCGTCCGGCTACAGTACCCAGTCCAGAGCCTACGACGGGTCGCAGACCGGAACCTACCACGACGAGCCGCAGACCGGAACCTACCACGACGGGTCGCAGACCGGAACCTACCACGACGGGCCGCAGACCGGAACCTACCACGACGGGCCGCAGACCGGAACCTACCACGACGGGCCGCAGACCGGAACCTACCACTACGGGCCGCAGACCGGAACCTACCACGACGGGTCGCAGACCGGAACCTACTACGACGGGTCGCAGTCTGGGTCCGCCAGAGTCTCCCTCCAGTCCGGATCCGCCAGAGTCTCCCTCCAGTCCGGATCCGCCAGAGTCTCCCTCCAGTCCGGATCCGCCAGAGTCTCCCTCCAGTCCGGATCCGCCAGAGTCTCCCTCCAGTCCGGATCCGCCAGAATCTCCCTTGGTCCTCCTCTCTTTCACCCGAAGACAATCGTTACAAGAGGCTTCGACTTCGGTAGAAGTCGTGACAGGTATTTCATCCAATCGGGTTTGTTTTCGAGTTCTGGGTGGATCTGTGTAATCTGAGAGAAATATGTGTCTCTAATATGGTCATAAATTTGACAGGAGGTTAGGAAGTGCATCTCAGTTTCCACCTCATTCTGTGGGCAGTGTGCACATAGCCTGTCTTTTCTTGAGAGCAGGTCTGCCTATGGCGGCCTTTCGCAATAGCAAGGCTATGCTCACTGAGTCTGTACATAGTCTAAGCTTTCCTTAAGTTTGGGTCAGCCACATTGGTCAGGTATTCTGCCATTGTGTACTCTCTGTTAAGGGCCAAATAGCATTCTAGTTTGCTCTGTTTTTTGTTAATTCTTTCCAATATGTCAAGTAATTATCTTTTTGTTTTCTCATGATTTGGTTGGGTCAAATTGTGTTGCTGTCCTGGGGCTCTGTGGGGTCTGTTTGTGTTTGTGAACAGAGCCCCAGGGCCACCTTGATTAGAAGACTCTTCTCCAGGTTCATCTCTCTGTAGGTGCACATATCCTCTCTCTTCCTTGGGGCTGTGGTCATAGTTGCTGCTGTTTGCACAGCCGTCTGGGAGTTTGCCCCTTGCCTCAGGCTGTGGCACACACACACACACACACACACACACGGAAGGTCACA
This sequence comes from Oncorhynchus mykiss, assembly GCF_013265735.2. NCBI lineage: Eukaryota > Metazoa > Chordata > Actinopteri > Salmoniformes > Salmonidae > Oncorhynchus > Oncorhynchus mykiss. The sequence goes on along the minus strand of NC_048591.1, from coordinate 30,154,347 downwards.
CAGACATTCAAACTGCTGCCTACCCTTCACTTTTTGTCTTCAATTACAAATCTCAATGTCATTCTTTAAAGCATTTCATTCTTACATGATTTTTTTGTTATTATGATTAAATATAAACTCTGTTTAGGTTATTCAAAAAACATTATCTTGACAATATAAGATAAACACACATATTTCTGCACAAAAATATTCATTTGGAAGGAGATGAATGACTTGCAAGATTGTCAGGGATTCATGAGTCAATCTTATGTTGGATTTTCACCCTCAGTTACAGAGCAGATAGACTTGTAAAGGGACATTAAAGGTTGTGACTTGTGAATGTAAAAGAGGAATGTTCCATGAACAAATCTACATGGCAACAAGGAAGACTGTGGGGTTTTACTGCACAGGGCAGAGCTCCAGTCATTGACGTTTTAGGATGCAGTGCTCCAAGGCTCAGGCAGTGGCTTTTCAAATCAAGCTTTGTTATTGCAGAGGCCAAGGGGAGAACAGATGCTTCATTCATTCAATCATGCATGTCACGCTCCTACTCTGAGCTGTTCTGTCTCCTTAGTCCCTCTATCTAGATCCCCTCATTGTGTGTGTGTGGAGATAATGCATCTGGAAGAGGGGGGTACTCTGACACAGGTGGAAGAGTGCGTGTTTGCATGTGTTGATGTGTCCACATGTCATATGTACACATCAACATATGCCACAGTAGCCCACCCATAACTCCAAAGTACACATGGTGGGGGATGAGGGTCCCAGGAGTGTCAGGAAGCTGCTTACCTACCTTGACAGATGGGAGTGGGGTCAGGGGAGAAAGAGCGTTTAATCACCTCAGCACGCTCATCTCTTTTTCTCTCGTGCTCACACACACACACACACACACACACACACACACACACACACACACACACACACACACACAATGATTTCCCCTTACTTACCCCTCTTGTTCCATGGAAGGAGGGCCGTACCGTTGACCAGTACCTGCACCCCAATCTTCCTTTTTTGGAAGTTAACCCCCACTCTAATTTAGTAGAGTTCCCCTGCTGCTCTCCCAACTGAGTCCCTGTAGCCTCTGACAAGGGAGGTGTCAGGGTGAGGAGGGAGATAGAAGGGGGGCTTTAAAGCATCTCCCCCTGAAACGATTACCTTTTTGCAGGGGATCCAGAGAGAGGAAGTCCCCTAACCCTGTCTGGCCTCCAGACCCTCACTACCCCTTAACCCCATCCAGCCTCCACCCAGACCCCCCACCGCTATACAGTCAGACAGGGAGATCGCTACCTCACAGACAAGCTGACAGAGACATAGATACATTAGCTGGGTCTCAGATCTGTATGTGTCAACTCCTCTGACTAGGGTTCTCATTCCACACTAGTATTTATTAACAAACAGAGGAGGTAAGCACCTACAGATCTGCTACCAGGCTTGAGACAAATAGACCGGCCAGGAGGTAACACATTCTGATGTTGTTATAATGAAGAAATTGTTATTCTGATCTGATTGCTAATAACACTGTCCCACCACATTCCTCTACTTATCCTTTAATTGGAACTTCCCTTCCTAGTGCCAAACGAAGATGACAGCTTTTCAACAGCACCAAAACGTCTGCATACTAATCATACTGGCTCTGTGTGAAATCCATTCATGAAATTATTAACCTAATTGTGTTATATGACATGTATGAAATCATCCACAATGCCACCTATCAAGAGCCTATTTCCAGGCTGTATCACGACCGGCCATGATTGGGAGTCCCATAGGGCGACACAAAATTGGCCCAGCATCGTCCGGGTTAGGATTTGGTCAGGGTAGGCCGTCATTGTAAATAAGAATTTGTTCTTAACTGACTTGCCTAGTTAAATGGGCTCCCGAGTCAACTCCTCCCGAGTGGGCTTCCGAGTGGCGCAGCGGTCTAAGGAACTGCATCCTTAGACTGTGCTAGAGGCGTCACTACAGACACCCTGGTTTGAATCCAGGCTGTATCACAACCGGCCGTGATTAGGAGTCCAGTCCAGATTAGGTGTAGGCAGTCAATGTAAATAAGAATTTGTTCTTAACTGACTTGCCTAGTTCAATAAATAAATAAAACATGAAATAAAGGTTAAAGAAAATGAATAAAAAATCAAATGTACAAAGAAACAGACTGACTAGCAGATAGACAGGGGTTTGAGGATGGTGGGACAGAGGGAGGAAGAGAGAGACAGGGCCCTGAAGGGAACGGAGAGAGGGCTTGAGAGATAGAGGAATGGAGGGATTGAGAGAGAGGGGAGACATGGATACAACAGAATGTCTGTGTGTCCCATGTTCAGTATTGGCCATGTCCTTGTCTGGTAGGTCTCAGTGTTGTTATTATGATGGTATCGTGGTCTAGTTAATGACAGCGCCGTCCTGCTCCCAGGCTTAAAGTAATTTATAGAGGTCTGTTCTCCAGAGCTCATTCCACAGCACTGTAACTGTGGAACTCTGACTCCATCCCGCAAACACACATAATCCACAGTCAATAAGACAAGGTCATTTATCAACTAGAGACCATGCTAAATGACTGGCCAGAAACACTCTCTCTCCTTCTGCAGTCTGGATACTCCCTCTATATGACTGGTGAAGCTAAAATACACCCTGAGATGTGTGGCTTTGAAGGCCTTCAGAACGGTTTTGTCTAGTAGTATTAATGGAGTTATATAATAGTTATAACTTTTAAATGTGTTGTCCTGTTTCTGTTTTCTGGAGGAATGGACGGTTATTGTGAGAGAAACACCAAAGATAAAAAGGCAAGGAGAGAAACTGTAGAAAGTATTGAGGCAGATGAAGAAATACTGTAGAAAGTATTGAGGCAGTTGGAGAGATACTGTAGAAAGTATTGAGGCAGTTGGAGAGATACTGTAGAAAGTATTGAGGCAGTTGGAGAGATACTGTAGAAAGTATTGAGGCAGTTGGAGAGATACTGTAGAAATGATTGTCTGTCTGTCTGTCTGTCTGTCTGTATTTCGAGTCTATTACAAATACACAGGGAGGAGACTAAGGTGTTGTTACATGGCCATATGGTCCTGTCCACAGAGTGGCTGTGGGTGTCACTCACACACGTCCCAACCCAGCCGCCCAGTCCAGCTAGAGGGGACAGAGTGGACACTGACAGATGACAATTACACGCTTATTACACCAACCAATAATTACCCCAACAGTCCACCATTGCCATCTTCTTGTCCCTATCTCTTGGTCTTATTTAGCATCAGAAATGTCCTAACCTTCTTTGAGTCTGGAGGGCAGAAACCTTCTTGGATATACTCAAGGGGTCAAAATGTTACACAATAGACTGTTTTCTGCCTGTGTGTGTGTGTGTGTTTATGACTATCTGTATTAGTCAGAAGAGAGGAGCAGACTAGTCATCATGAGGATGCTCATCAGTCTTAACTGGTTCAGAATGATGATGATGATTTTTTTTTCCTGAAACGCTGTATTCATGGATCCTCTGGACACACACACAGACATGACACTACCACATGACGATTAAGGGCTAGAGAGCAGTGGTCAGCCAAGGTGTGTGTGTGTGTGTGTGCATGAGAGAGAGAAGAGCGAGATTAGAAAAAGTCTGTACACAAACTCAGCTCCAATAAGTGTTACGTATGAATCACAAATATCAAGGGCAATTCAACCCAAAGGCTTTTTCAAATAATGCCAAAATATACTATTTTCTGTATATCTTCAAATATGTTAAAGACAAGATTACTTTATTGGTAAATTACCATCATCAAGAAGGCAAACTGTCAAAACACATCAAAATCAGTACTATGTTTACTCAAACAATATCAAACACCAACTTCAATCTGTACTGTAATCAATATATCTTCATCACAGGCAAGTATTGATGGAAGATCTAAGTATTTTATCAAGCAAAGCTCCAAGGGTAGCATGATTGTTTCCCTATTCATCCATTGCTCTTTGTTTTAACTCCAATCTTCTGTGCCGTTGGGTAAACCCTGAGGCTTATAGGCTTCCCTTCGGGCTGACTTTAAACTGCTGAGGCCCTCAGAGATTTCCTTCATTCAAAAGGAAGACAGCTTACCAAGCCTTACCGGCTGGCATTAGCATACCAGCCTCATTCAGGCCCAACTCCTCCAGGTACACCCACATACAACCTCCCCCCATCTGAAAGGAGAGCGGTGGGGAGTGGGTGGACAGGCCGGCTGGGTGCGAGAGGAGGAGGGAGAGGGGTATGGGGGTTTAAGAGTGGTTCCCCAGGCCCCTGGAGCTCAAAGTGCAGGAGGGATTTCTATAGGTCACCAGGGGAGTCTCCCCGCCCACAGCCCAAAAGCCCCTTTTTCCCCCCAGACAAGAGGGGAGAATCAAACCTGCCAATGGATTTGTCGTTCCTTCCTCTCCACTGCACGTCTTCAGCTGTCTGGGGATTTTCTTTATTCACAGAGATAAGAATGGCCTCCAAACATTCCCAGATTCTCTTGTTGTAGGTCAAAGGTTGAAGGGGGGTTTAAACGAAGTGACAGCCACATGACCCCCCACCCCCTTTTCTCTCTTTCTTTCCCTCTGGCTTGATTATTCTCATCCCCTCAAAATCACCCCTTCATCATCTTCTTTCCTCCTCTCTCTCTCTCTCTCTCTCTCTCTCTCCCTCTCTCCCTCTCTCTCTCTCTCTCTCTCTCTCGCTCCCCCTCTCTCTCTCTCTCTCGCTCCCCCTCTCTCTTTCTCTCCCCCCCCCTCTCTCTCTCTCTCTCTCTCTCTCTCTCCCCCCCTCGCTCTCTCTCCCCTCTCTCTCTCTCTCCCCCCTCTCTTTCTCCCCCCTCTCTTTCTCCCCCCTCTCTTTCTCTCTCTCCCCTTCTCTCTCTCTCTCCTCCTCTCTCTCCCCCCACTCTCTCTCTCCCCTTCTCTCTCTCTCCCCTCTCTCTCTATTAATTGCCACGACATTACAATCACCTTGATCCTGTATAAACACCATCTATCACACAGGGGTCATGTTTGCACTGCAAACTCAAACGGGAACATCGAACGGACAGGAGTGAAAAATGACATTCTTCCTTCTTCCCTTGGCAGGAAAAGGGGAGTAAGGGAGACGGGGGACGTTCATGTGGCTGTCACTTCATTTAAACCTCAATTCAACCTTTGACCTACGACAAACACACACACACATACGGGTGTCCAGGTGCACAATGTCCGACTGATAAAGTACAAGAATGTCAGAGACATTGTAGACAGACCTAACTTTAACAAATTAAGGCTGGTGGTAGGTTGTGGTAGTGGTGGTAGGGGTTGTGGAGTAACAATGTGAAACAACAAAATATTTGTGCTATGTTGTCTTCAGTAGATTGATCGCTATAATGATGTGTGTACTGAGGCAGTAAAAGGAGATTGACAAAACTCAAAAGGAGGAGGAAATAGACTAGAGTAAGTCAATAGCATAACAAGTAACTGAAGAGCAGAGTTTGTTGTATTAAGGGACCGTGAGATTCCTTGGCATGTATACTGGAAAAATCATCATCCATGTTCAATATTGATTCAGTGAGGAGATATTAAGCCTAATTACTGGATGTTAGCTCTTGATTCAATCAGGAGTAATCCAAACATTATGCCCACATCAAATCAGAGCTGAATGACTGTATTATCACATTTTCAGAAGTAAGGCCTGGTGTAGGAACATCCAGTTACATTCAGATCAGTGGAGGCTGCTGAGGGGAGGACAGCTCATAATAATGGCTGGATCGGAGCAAATGGAATGTTTTCAAACACCTGGAAACAATGGAAACCTTGTGTTTGATGTATTGGATACCATTCCACTTATTCCACTCCAGTCATTACCACGAGCCTGTCCTCCCCAATTAAGGTGCAACCAACATCCTGTGTTTCAGATGCAGGGTACAACAAGCAAAGTCATGAAAAATGTTCATGTATTACCATACATGACTTCCATTCATCATTATCATTTATAATCTTTCATGCATTATTACATTACAAACCTAAGTTTTTTTTATTCACTGCTTTAGCACACTCTGCCAACCCGGATGTCTTAGCCGTGTCTAAATCCTGGCTTAGGAAGACCACCAATAACTCTGAAATCTCCATCCCCAACTACAACATTTTTAGACAAGGTAGAACTGCCAAAGGGGGCGGGGTTGCAATCTACTGCAGAGATAGCCTGCAGAGTTCTGTCCTACGATCCAGGTCTGTACCCAAACAATTTGAACTTCTACTTTTAAAAATCCACCTCTCTAAAAACAAGTCTCTCATCGTTGCTGCCTTCTGTGCTCTGGATACCATATGTGAACTGATTGCCCCCCATCTATCTTCAGAGCTCGTGCTGCTAGGTGACCTAAACTGTGACATGCTTAACACCCCGGCCATCCTACAATCTAAGCTTGATGCCCTCAATCTCACACAAATTATCAATGAACCTACCAGGTACCACCCCAAATCCGTAAACACGGGCACCCTCATAGATATCATCCTAACCAACTTGCCCTCTAAATACACCTCTGCTGTTTTCAACCAAGATCTCAGCGATCACTGCCTCATTGCCTGCATCAGTAATGGGTCAGGGGTCAAACGACCTCCACTCATCACTATCAAACGCTCCCTGAAACACTTCAGCGAGCAGGCCTTTCTAATCGACCTGGCCCGGGTATCCTGGAAGGATATCGACCTCATCCCGTCAGTAGTGGATGCCTGGTTATTTTTTTTAAATGCCTTCCTCACCATCTTAAATAAGCGAGCCCCATTCAAGAAATGTAGAACCAGGAACAGATAAAGCCCTTGGTTCACTCCAGACCTGACTGCCCTTAACCAACACAAAAACATCCTGTGGCGTTCTGCATTAGCATCGAACAGCCCCCGTGAAATGCAACTTTTTAGGGAAGTTAGAAACCAATATACACAGGCAGTTAGAAAAGCCAAGGCTAGCTTTATCAAGCAGAAATGTGCTTCCTGCGACACAAACTCAAAGTTCTGGGACATTGTAAAGTCCATGGAGAATAAGAGCACCTCCTCCCAGCTGCCCACTGCACTGGGATAGGAAACGATAAATCCACTATAATTGAGAATTTCAAGAAGCATTTTTCTACGGCTGGCCATGCTTTCCACCTGGCCACCCCTACCCCGGTCAACAGCACTGCTCCCCCCCCCCCCACAGCAACTTGCCCAAGCCTTCCCCATTTCTCCTTCTCCCAAATCCAGTCAGCTGATGTTCTGAAAGAGCTGCAAAATCTGGACCCCACAAATCAGCCGGGCTAGACAATCTGGACCCTTTCTTTCTAAAATTATCTGCCGAAATTGTTGCAACCCCCATTACTAGCCTGTTTAACCATTTTCGTGTCGTCTGAGATTCCCAAAGATTGGAAAGCAGCTGCGGTCATCCCCCTCTTCAAAGGGGGGGACACTCTTGACCCAAACTGCTACAGACCTATATCTATCCTACCCTGCCTTTCTAGCTGGTCATGTGTGCACCTCAGCCACACTCAAGGTTCTAAATGATATCGTAACCACCATCGATAAGAAACAATACTGTGCAGCCGTAATCATTGACCTGGCCTAGGCTTTCGACTCTGTCAATCACCACATCCTCATCGACAGACTCAACAGTCTTGGTTTCTCAAATGATTGCCTCGCCTGGTTCACCAACTACTTCTCCGACAGAGTTCAGTGTGTCAAATCTGAGGGCCTGTTGTCCGGGCCTCTGGCAGTCTCTATGGGGGTGCCACAGGGTTAAATTCTTGGGCCGACTCTCTTCTCTGTATATATCAATGATGTCGCTCTTGCTGCTGGTGAGTCTCTGATTCACCTCTACGCAGACGACACCATTCTGTATACTTCTGGCCCTTCTTTGGGCACTGTGTTAACAACCCTCCAGACGAGCTTCAATGCCATACAACTCTCCTTCCGTGGCCTACAACTGCTCTTAAATACAAGTAAAACTAAATGCATGCTCTTCAAACGATCACTGCCTGCACCTGCCCGCCCGTCCAGCATCACTCCTCTGAACGGTTCTGACTTAGAATATGTGGACAACCACAAATACCTAGGTGTCTGGTTAGACTGTAAACTCTCCGTCCAGACTCACACAAAACATCTCCAATCCAAAGTTAAATCTAGAATTGGCTTTCTATTTCGCAACAAAGCATCCTTCACTCATGCTGCCAAACATACCCTCGTAAAACTGACCATCTTACCGATCTTCAACTTTGGCGATGTCATTTACAAACTAGCCTCCAATACCCTACTCAACAAATTGGATGCAGTCTATCACAGTGCCATCCGTTTCGTCACCAAAACCCCATATACTACCCACCACTGTGACCTGTACGCTTTCGTTGGCTGGCCCTCGCTTCATACTCGTCACCAAACCCACTGGCTCTATGTCATCTACAAGACCCTGCTAGGTAAAGTCTCGCCTTATCTCAGCTCGCTGGTCACCATAGCTCCACCCACCCGTAGCACGCGTTCCAGCAGGTATATTTCACTTGTCACCCCCAAAGCCAATTCCTCCTTTGGCCGCCTCTCCTTCCAGTTCTCTGCTGCCAATGACTGGAACAAACTACAAAAATCTCTGAAACTGGAAACACTTATCTCCCTCACTACCTTTAAGCACCAGCTGTCAGAGCAGCTCACAGATCACTGCACCTGTACATAGCCCATCTATAAAAAGCACAAACAACTACCTCTTCCCCTACTGTATTTATTTATTTTGCTCCTTTGCACCCCAGTATTTCTACTTTGCACACTCATCTACTGTCAAATCTACCATTATTTATATCTCTACTTTGCACATTCTTCCACTGCAAATCAACCATCCCAGTGTTTTTAATTGCTATATTGTATTTACTTCACCACCATGGCCTATTTATTGCCTTTAGCTTCCTTATGTCACCTAATTTGCTCACATTGTATATAGACTTATTTTTATACTGTATTATTGACTGTATGTTTGTTTTACTCCATGTGTAACTCTGTGTTGTTATATGTGTCGAACTGCTTTCCTTTATCTTGGCCAGGTCGCAGTTGTAAATGAGAACTTGTTCTCAACTTGCCTACCTGGTTAAATAAAGGTGAATTAAACATTTTAAAAATTAACATTGTGACAGAAACAGAGGTCTCCTTTCTGATGGATATTTTTCATAACTCTTCAGGTCAGAGTGAGGTGTCTGTTAGCAGTGATTAAGGCGAGGCTGTTAGTCTGTAAGTCCCGCCCCCTCCAGAGGTCCCCTGACAGAGCAGACAGATCATCTGGAGCTGTCCGGGGGGACTCCTCTGAGACACAGCGCGATGATGGAGGTCGTGAGGAGGTGAGAGGTGGCCAATACGATTTTGGGAGCATGTTGATTTGGGGCGGCAGGTAGCCTCGCGTTGGGCAAGTAACCAAAAGTTTGCTGGTTCCAATATCCGAGCCGGCAAGGTGAAAAATACGTGCCCTTGAGCAAGGCTCTTAACCCTAATTTTTTCCAGGGTGCCGTACCACTATGGCTGACCCTGTAAAACAACTAATTTCACTGCACCTATCCGTTGTATGTGACAATAAAATATTATTTTTTGTTGTTGTCATTAACTAGATTAATATCCCTGATTTTTTTTACGTTGTGGTGTAGTGGAAAAATGTCACACCATCATTTCACCTGACCTAATTTCCAGACTAATTTGCCAGCTGTGCTCCATAGTACAGCCCAGCCATCACCTACTGACCTAGTGCATGTGTGTTTTGTGTTTTGGTAGGTTATTCCATTTTAAAGTATGTATTAATGAATGAGATGCAAAAATGTGTGTATTCCCTGCGATGCGTTTAGTCAACATACACTAAAGAAAAGAAAGGAAAATAGTTTTCCTCACACTACTACACATGCCACAGTTTGACAGGGCTTCAAACAGAAAGGAGAGAAAGAGAGCAGCCGAAACAGAGAGAGGGAGGAAGGCAGTCATGAGCCAAGTATTTGCTGCAGCATCACAACTGTCAAGCCCTGATCTGTTTCACCTGTCTTTGTAATAGTCTCCACCCACCTCCAGGTGTCACCCGTTTTCCCCATTAGTCCCTGGGTATTTATTTTGTCTTGTCAAGTCAACCAGTGTGGTTTTCCGTGCGCCTGCGTTTTTTTAGTCGCTTGTTTTCTAGTCCTCCCGGTTTTGACCCTTGCCTGCCTTGACTCTGAACCCGCCTGCCTGACCATACTGCCTGCCACTCTGTACCTCCTGGACTCTGACCTTGTTATGATCTTTTGCCTGTCCATGACCATTCTCTTGCCTGACCCTTGGATTAAAATAAATATCAGAGACTCGAACCATCTGCCTCCCGTGTCTGCATCTGGGTCTCGCCCTGTGCCCTTATAGCACGAACTGGCCATGACAGACCAAGCAGACTTGGACCACCTCCGCCACGCTGTCTCCCTGCAGGGAGCCACCATTGGGAGGCATGAGGAGCTACTGCTGGACCTTTTGGAAGGGCTTCGTTCCCTGACAGAACGCCACGACCAAGGGTTCAAGGCTATTATGGAGCAAATCAGTGAATTAGCTCAAAGGCAGCCCGCCACCTCTGAGAACCCCCAACCACCCAGGAACCTTGTTAATATTAGTGGTTTGTTTGTACAGCCTACCACCGGCTCCCCGGGATCCCCGCTTACCACCTCCAGAGCGACATTCTGAGGATCCTGGAACCTGCCGGTACAGAGTCAATGTGCGGGGGGGCACAGGTTAGTTGAGGTAGTATGTACATGTAGGTAGAGTTATTAAAGTGACAATGCATATATGACAACAGAGAGTGGAGGGGGGCAATGCAAATAGTCTGGGTAGCCATTTGATTACATGTTCAGGAGTCTTATGGCTTGGGGGTAGAAGCTGTTTAGAAGCCTCTTGGATCTAGACTTGGTGCTCCGGTACCGCTTGCCGTGCAGTAGCAGAGAAGTCTATGACTGGGGTGGCTGGACTCTTTGACCATTTTTAGGGCCTTCTTTTGACACTGCATGCTACAGAGGTCCATGCTACAGAGGATGGCAGGAAGCTTGGCCCAGTGATGTACTGGGCCGTTCACATTACCCTCTGTAGTAAATTTAATGATGGTGCTGGAGTCGTGCCTGGCCATGCAGTCATGAGTGAACAGGGCGTACAGGAGGGGGCTGAGCATGCACCCCTGAGCGGCCCCTGTGTTGAGGATCAGCGTGGTGGATGTGTTACCTACCCTTACAACCCGGGGGTGGCCCGTCAGGAAGTCCAGGATCCAGTTGCAGAGGGAGCTGTTTAGTCCCAGAGTCCTTAGCTTATTAATGAGCTTTAAGGGCACTATGGTGTTGACCGATGAGCTGTAGTCAATGAATAGCATTCTCACATAGGTGTTCCATTTGTCCAGGTGGGAAAGGGCAGTGTGGAGTGCAATATAGATTGCATCATCTGTTGGGGCGGAATGCAAATTGGAGTGAGTCTAGGGTTTCTGGGGTGATGGTATTGATGTGAGCCATGAGCATGGCTACAGACGTGAGTGCTGAGGGTCAGTAGTAATTTAGGCAGGTTACTTTAGTGTTCTTGGGCACAGGGACTATGGTGGTCTGCTTGAAACATGTTGGTATTACAGACTCAGACAGGGAGAGGCTAAAAATGTCAGTGAAGACACTTGCTAGTTGGTCAGCGCATGCTCGCAGTACACCTCCTGGTAATCCATCTGGCCCTGCAGCCTTGTGAATGTTGACCTATCTAAAGGTCTTACTCACATCGGCTGCGGAGACCGTGATCACTCTTCCAGTACAGCTGGTGCTCTCATGCATGTTTCAGTGTTATTTGCCTCGACGCGAGCATAGAAGTAGTTTAACTCATCTGGTAGGCTTGTGTCACTGGGCAGCTCTCAGCTGTGCTTCCCTTTATAGTCTAAAATGGTTTGCAAGCCCTGCCACATCCAACGAGTGTCAGAGCCGGTGTTGTACGACTCGATCTTAGTCCTGTACTGATGCTTTGCCTGTTTGATGGTTCGTCGGAGGGCATAGCGGGACATCTTATAAGCTTCCGGGTTAGAGTCCCGCTCCTTGAAAACGGCAGCTCTAGCCTTTAGCTCAGTGCGGATGTGGCCTGTAATCCATAGCTTCTGGTTGGTGTATGTACGTACGGTCACTGTGGGGACGACGTCATCGATGCACTTATTGATGAAGCCAAAGACAGATGTGGTGTACTCCTCAATGCCATCGGAGGAATCCTAGAACATATTCCAGTCTGATAGCAAAACAATCATGTAGCTTAGCATCTGCTTCATCTGACCCCTTTTTCTATTGATCTTGTCACTGGTGCTTCCTGCTTTAACCTCTCTAGGGTATGTGGGACGCTAGCCTCTCTAGGGTATGTGGGCCGCTAGCCTCTCTAGGGTATGTGGGCCGCTAGCCTCTCTAGGGTATGTGGGCCGCTAGCCTCTCTAGGGTATGTGGGCCGCTAGCCTCTCTAGGGTATGTGGGACGCTAGCCTCTCTAGGGTATGTGGGACGCTATACTCATTTATACAAATTCAGAAAACAAAACATATTTTACATAGGTTTAAAGATGAACTTCTTGTGAATCCAACCACCGTGTCAGATTTAAAAAATGCTTTACGGCAAAAGCATACCTTAAGATTATTTGAGACCATAGCCCAGTAAACAAATTATTACAAACAGTAACCAGCCAAGCAGAAGCGTTACAAAACTCAGAAATAGAGATACAATTATATCTTCATATGGTGGCACTCAGAAGATATTCATTTACTCATTAAATGTTAATTTTGTTCGATAAAGACTCTTTATATCCAAAAACCTCCGTTTTGCACTATCTAGGGATTGCGCATGAAAAAGCTCTGTGACACGCCAGGGTCCACTCATTCAGACTGGTCTTACTCCCTCATTTATAAGAATACAAACCTGAAACAATTTCTAAAGACTGTTGACATCTAGTGGAAGCATAGGAGCTGCAAATTGAGTCCTAAGTCAATGGATACTGTAATGGCATTGAATAGAAAACTACAAAACTAACAAACAAAAAAACTTCCTAAATGGATTTTTCTCAGGTTTTCAGTTCTGTTATACTCAGACACTATTTTAACAGTTTTTGAAACTTTAGAGTGTTTCTATCCAAATCTACCAGTTATATGCATATCATATCTTCTGGGCCCGAGTAGCAGGCCGTTTAATTTGGGCACGCTTTTCATCCAAAATTCCGAATGCTGCCCCCTACCCTAGAGAGGTTAATTTGGAAGGATGGAATTATGGTCAGATTTTCCAAATAGAGGGCGAGGGAGAGCTTTGTATATATCTCTATGTGTGGATTATAGGTGGTTCAGAGTTATTTTCCCTCGGGTTGCACATTTAACATGCTGATAGAAATTTGATAAAACTGATTTAAGTTTCCTGGCATTAAAGTCCCCGGCTACTTGGAGCGCTGCCTCTGGGTGAGCATTTCCTTGTTTGCTTATAGCAAAGTCTCTTCGGGTGCTCATTGACTCTGGGGCTGATGAGTTTCATCGACGCTACCCTGGTATCGGAACTAAGTATCCCTACTCAACTTCTCTCCATTCCCATGGATGCCAGGGCACTGGACGGCCACTCCACTGGAAGAGTCACGCAGAGCACAGTTACCATTAATATGCGGGTATCTGGAAACCACAATGAGTCAACACAGCCTCTCTTCATTGAGTCTCCCCACATCCCTATTGTTTTGTGATTTTCTTGGCTCCAGAAGCACAACCCAGATATTGATTGGACCACTGCCTCAATCATGTGTTGGACCCCCTTCTGCCATTCACATTGCCTGAAAGTGGCGCAGCCTTCCCTGGAACATCTGCCTCCAGGGTTGAGTACGGCCTTGGATCTCTCTTCCATTCCCGCAGAGTACCATAACCTCCAGGAGGTCTTCAGCATGGCTCGTGCTACTTACCTTCCTCCACATCGTCCTTACGATTGTGCTATTTGCCTCCTCCTGGGCACCACACCGCCATGAGGCCAGCTATATTCCCTGTCTGGTCCTGAGACCAAGTCCATAGAAGAGTACATTGAGGACTTCCTGGCTGTTGGGAGCGTTCGTCCTCATGTGCCTCTCCTGCTGGCACATGATTCTTCTTTGTGGGGTAGAAGGACAAGACCCTGTGTCAATGTATTGATTAGCAGGGCCTCAATGACTTTACGATCAAAAATCAATATCCTCTACTACTCTCCTCGGCTTTCAAACCTCTCCAGGGGGCTACCATCTTTTCCAAACTGGACCTTCGGAATGCCTACCACCTTGTTGCGGATATGCAAAGGAGATGAGTGGAAGACGGCTTTCAACACTGCCAGTGGACACTGAGTACCTGGTCATGCCGTTTGGACTCACCAACTCGCCAGCTGTCTTCCAGGCCCTGGTCAACGATGTGCCCCGAAACATGTTGAATCCGTTTGTTTTTGTCTACCTCAACGACATACTGGTTTCCTCTCGTTCTGCCCAGGAACACATTCTCCATGTTCGACAGGTCCTTCAGCGTCTCCTGGAAAATCAGTTGTTTGTAAAAAGCTGAGAAGTGCGAGTTCCACCGCTCCACTATCTCCTTTCTGGGATACATCTGAACATTCTCTGTATCTGGAAAAGGTGAGAGTGGTGGTGGATTGGCCCCAGCCCACGTCCAGGGTGCAGCTACAACGGTTTCTGGGGTTTGCTAATTTCTACCGCCGTTTCATTCGGAGCTACAGCAAACTGGCGGCTCTCCTCCGCACTCACCTCTCCCAAGGTACTGTTCACATGGTCTCCAGCAGCGGACAAGGCTTTGGGGATCTAAAGCAGCGACTCACTACTGCCCCATCCTCATCCATCTGTACCTTTACTCGTAAGTTTGATTGAGGTTGACGCTTCCAACGTGGGAGTAGGGGCCGTCCTTTCCCAGCAATCCGTCCAGGACCAAAAAGCTTAATGTCCCATCGTCTCAACCCTGGTGCTAGTAACCCCACCATCTGGAGCCAGCAACTGGTCTGGGTGGAATATGCTAGGAACAATCTTCCCTGCTTGACTACTGGACTCAGCACTTGAAAGAGAAATCACCCTCCACTCTTCCCAGAACAAGAAGTTGAGGTCAACATGCTCTCAGCCCAGCGGGTCATTCACAGCTGTCAGCGTACCTGGAAAAGCACTCGGGCGGCTCTTCTCAAGACCACCTCCAGGTATCGTCGACAAGCAGACCATCACCGGACTCTGGCTCCCCGCTATCGGGTCGGGCAGAGGGTATGGTTGTCCACATCGGACCTTCCACTCCGGGTGGAATCCCGCAAACTCCCAACCCCATTTCATTGGACCTTTCCCCATTTCTAGAGTCTTTAATCCCACTGCTGTTACCCCATACCCTCCATGTTCACCCTACTTTTAATGTGTCCAATATTAATCCCTTGTCCCACAGTCCTGTCTTCTGTTTCTAGGCCAATCCCTCCCCCCCATGTCATTGACGGTCAGCCAGCATACACGGTGAGACGCCTCCTGAGGGTTCGACCACGTGGCAGGTGTTTCCAGTACCTGGTTGACTGGGAGGGTTATGGCCCAGAGGAGAGGTGCTGGGTTCCTGCTAAAGGCATCCTGGACCCTGCCCTCATCACAGACTTTCAGCGCCGGCACCCCGGTCAGCCAGGTATGCACCAAGGTAGGACGTCAGGTGTCGCCCCTTTGTCTCCACCCACCACCAGGTGTCACCTGTTTTCGCCATTAGTCCCTGCGTATTTATTCCGGTGTTCCCTGTTTGTCTGCCAGTTCGTCTTGTCAACCAGCGTGTTTTTCCCGTGCTCCTGCTGTTTCTTATTCTCTCTTTTGCTAGTCCTTCCCTTTTTTATCCTTGCCTGCTGTCATGACGTTGGCCTGGGGGTTAGGTTTATGACAGTCATAAATACCTCTTCCCCCCTTTTTCCTCTCTCTACCCTACTGAGGTTACATTTAAAAAACCCTTGGTTAACATAGAGAACTATAGAACTATATTCTGGTAATCCGAACAATTGAACATACAGTGCCTTGCGAAAGTATTCGGCCCCCTTGAACTTTGCGACCTTTTGCCACATTTCAGGCTTCAAACATAAAGATATAAAACTGTATTTTTTTTGTGAAGAGTCAACAACAAGTGGGACAAAATCATGAAGTGGAACGACATTTATTGGATATTTCAAACTTTTTTAACAAATCAAAAACTGAAAAATTGGGCGTGCAAAATTATTCAGCCCCCTTAAGTTAATACTTTGTAGCGCCACCTTTTGCTGCGATTACAGCTGTAAGTCGCTTGGGGTATGTCTCTATCAGTTTTGCACATCGAGAGACTGACATTTTTTCCCATTCCTCCTTGCAAAACAGCTCGAGCTCAGTGAGGTTGGATGGAGAGCATTTGTGAACAGCAGTTTTCAGTTCTTTCCACAGATTCTCGATTGGATTCAGGTCTGAACTTTGACTTGGCCATTCTAACACCTGGATATGTTTATTTTTGAACCATTCCATTGTAGATTTTGCTTTATGTTTTGGATCATTGTCTTGTTGGAAGACAAATCTCCGTCCCAGTCTCAGGTCTTTTGCAGACTCCATCAGGTTTTCTTCCAGAATGGTCCTGTATTTGGCTCCATCCATCTTCCCATCAATTTTAACCATCTTCCCTGTCCCTGCTGAAGAAAAGCAGGCCCAAACCATGATGCTGCCACCACCATGTTTGACAGTGGGGATGGTGTGTTCAGGCTGATGAGCTGTGTTGCTTTTACGCCAAACATAACGTTTTGCATTGTTGCCAAAAAGTTC
Organism: Oncorhynchus mykiss; assembly: GCF_013265735.2. NCBI lineage: Eukaryota > Metazoa > Chordata > Actinopteri > Salmoniformes > Salmonidae > Oncorhynchus > Oncorhynchus mykiss. Next base: position 30,137,647 of record NC_048591.1, on the reverse strand, counting down.
AATTTTGGTTTCATCTGACCAGAGCACCTTCTTCCACATGTTTGGTGTGCCTCCCAGGTGGCTTGTGGCAAACTTTAAACAACACTTTTTATGGATATCTTTAAGAAATGGCTTTCTTCTTGCCACATCTTCCATAAAGGCCAGATTTGTGCAATATACGACTGATTGTTGTCCTATGGACAGAGTCTCCCACCTCAGCTGTAGATCTCTGTAGTTCATCCAGAGTGATCATGGGCCTCTTGGCTGCATCTCTGATCAGTCTTCTCCTTGGATGAGCTGAAAGTTTAGAGGGACGGCAGGTCTTGGTAGATTTTCAGTGGTCTGATACTCCTTCCATTTCAATATTATCGCTTGCACAGTGCTCCTTGGGATGTTTAAAGCTTGGGAAATCTTTTTGTATCCAAATCCGGCTTTAAACTTCTTCCCAACAGTATCTCGGACCTGCCTGGTGTGTTCCTTGTTCTTCATGATGCTCTCTGCGCTTTTAACGGACCTCTGAGACTATCACAGTGCAGGTGCATTTATACGGAGACTTGATTACACACAGGTGGATTGTATTTATCATCATTAGTCATTTAGGTCAACATTGGATCATTCAGAGATCCTCACTGAACTTCTGGATAGAGTTTGCTGCACTGAGAGTAAAGGGGCTGAATAATTTTGCACGCCCAATTTTTCAGTTTTTGATTTGTTAAAAAAGTTTGAAATATCCAATAAATGTCGTTCCACTTCATGATTGTGTCCCACTTGTTGTTGATTCTTCACAAAAAAATAGTTTTATATCTTTATGTTTGAAGCCTGAAATGTGGCAAAAGGTCGCAAAGTTCAAAGGGGGCCGAATACTTTCGCAAGGCACTGTATGCGGTGGTACTTAATTTTAATGAATATGATGTCAGTTCGGTTGTCATCTGAGACATTCTCATCAATGACAAGATAAACTCTACAGTGGAAAGTCTACACAGCAGAGTTATCGGATTCACATGGAATTGTTGCTCAATTTAAATGTTTGAATATGAAATTATTTGTGATGGGATGAAATGTGATTTTAGCTTCTAAAATGTGAGATTTGGATTTTCATAAGATAGGGCTGCTCACTCAGTGGCCCTCCCCTGTGAAGGGACAAGGGCTATAAAACTTTTCAAACTCACCCTCCTCTCCCTTCCTATATAAGCCCTTGACGACAACATAACTTCCTGTTCCGAGGATATGAGGACGACGGTCCTATGTCAGAATGGTTCAGATAAAAACTACAGAACGAAGCCAACATCAGCGTGAGCTTTTGTTGCGGACTGTATGAACTTTGAACTCTTATTCACTACAGAAGTGATACCTCCTAGCCGTTGAGTTAATAACCGCAGCTGCAAACGCAGGTTAGGAAGGAACAACGACGTTACTACAACTTATCCAGTTGACCACCAGAGACATTCTTCAAAGGACAAAGGACTCGGGTTGGCAAAACGGCCTTCCATCTACCACCAACCTACTGAAGCGCAGCTCAGAGTAAATATTTATTGCATTTTCCTTTTCCAAATGGGCGGTAATTTAGAATGCATAAGATACTGTATTTACAATAGCACAGCTTCACCTTTGTTCCTGTCTTCCCGTACCTTCACTCAACCCAGCCCCTTTTCCTTTGTGTAACAAGCTGTTACAGTTTTCTTTAGTTGAAAGAGAGTCAGACCAAAATGCAGCGTGGTATTCTTGAAACATGTTTAATGACGAAGAAAAAACGAACAATACAAAAACAACAACCGCAACGTGAAAACCTATACAGTCTATCTGGTGACAACAAACACAGAGACAGGAACAATCACCCACGAAACACTCAAAGAATATGGCTGCCTAAATATGGTTAAACACCTGCCTCTGATTGAGAACCACTCCAGACAGCCATAGACTTTGCTAGAGAACCCCACTAAACCACAATCCCAATACCTACGAAAACCCCAAGACAAAACACACCACATAAATAAACCCATGTAAACACCCTGGCATGACCAAATAAATAAAGAAAACACAAAATACTAAGACCAGGGCGTGACACAAGCTGTCATATCTGTTCCGCCCGCTAGGGACGTTCTCCTTTATGATGTAATTTGTAATCAAGTTATGATTTAATTATGTGTATGTGTGATTCTGTGTGATTAGTTAGGTATTTAGTAAATAAATAATTAAACCCAATTTTGTATTGCTGATTCAAATTGTTAGCCAGGGTTCTTGCTGATAAAAGAATTTACAACTTTCAGATGAGATTGAATTAATACGATAATTGATATTGACGGCTATTGATGTAAAATATTACTAGGTCTTTAAGAGTTTATTCAGAAGATAACAGCTCTATAAATATTATTTTGTGGTGCCCAACTCTCTAGTTAATTACATTTACATGATTAGCTCAATCAGGTGATATTAATTACGGAGAAATTATTTGATAGAATAGCATGTCATATCACTTAATCCGGCATAGCCAAAGACACGACACTGTCTTGACTCTGAACCTGGCTGCCTGACAATACTGCCTGCCACTCTGTACCTCCTGGACTCTGACCTTGTTATGATCTTTTGCCTGTCCACAACCATTCTCTTGCCTGCCCCTTGGATACTAATAAATATCAGAGACTCCAACCATCTGCCTCCCGTGTCTGCATCTGGGTCTCGCCCTGTGCCCTAAAACAACACCTTTTTAACGTGTTTATTTTTTGTGTGTTTTTCTAACTACAAACCACAGCAGATTGTAAATGGTGCTTAGTTTCATTTGATAATTAATGAAACACCTGTATTTTCTTTGTTAAAAAATAAACTAAAATGCACTTGGAATATCTACCATTTCCCTAGGTATCTGTCCATAGGCCTACCAGCACTGCTATCAGGCCCTAAACCCAGGTCTCTAACCCACTCACGTCACTGTCCCATGTGACCACAGTAGAGCTTTTTTGTTTAACCTTTAACCAAGCAAGTCGGTTAAGAACAAATTCTTATTTACATTGACGGCCTACCAAAAAGCCGCCCACGGGGGCCTTGGATTAAAAAATATATATTAAATATAGGACAAAACACACATCACAACACTACATAAAGAGACAACATAGCAAGGCAGCAACACATGACAACACAGCATGTTAGCAACAACATGGTAGCAGTACAGAACATGGTAGAAACATTACTGGGCACAAAGGGCAAGAAGGTAGACATACATCACAGAAAGCAGTCACATCACAGAAAGCAGTCACAACTGTCAGTAAGTGTCCATGACTGAGTCTTTGATTTAAGAGCTTGAACGGTCCAGTATGAGTTAATTCCTGGCCAACTGCATGGCCACTGTTAATTTTAGCCACCAGAAAGGATGGGAGGAGGAGGCAGAGAATGTGCCAGCTGTTAATACTTAGGAATAAGGATTATCTGGGAATGAATGTAGGTCTCATTATCTGTATCTGAGCCTGGGCTTGTTCTGCTTGCGTTGGCCCAAATTGCTTCTTTCTGAATAATAAATCACAGATCAATAAATCCCTGATCGAGATGGCGAGGATGAGGATTTTATCTCCCGACACTCCGGTGTTTGCAATAAATCTAATTATTTTACGAGCCACAGCTCTCAAGTTAAATTACGTTTATGTGTCCTGTGGTGGATATTTCTCGGCCTTGGCAACAGCGGGTACGAAGCGCCCTAAAATAATTGTAAAACATTGCTTAAGCTGCAAATGTTTATGAATAAATAATTAAGGGAAAAGAAAAAAATATATATTTATGGGTCTGGTAAAAAAAAAAAGTGAAATATTATTGTGACGAGATGCGAGGGGACTATTAATTTGGTTAAGTGAGCGGAGAGTTGGGAATGAAATAGTGGGAGAGTTGAACCGCCGGGGACACACCCAACCGCCTCACCACCGTACATTCCCTTGAGTTGATTAAGAAGGAGCATCCTCTTTCATTACATAAGTGCATGAACCTAACAGCCAATTAGAAAGATTAAAATAAAGAAAGTGGCCCCCGGCCATCCCTCTTAAGGTTTAAGTAAAATGATGTTGACCAAGGCCCAAATGTTCCCATTAAATGATGATAACATTAAGCACTTCGCCTCTTCCTTAATAACCTGGTACAGGTGCTGACTAACTTTTTTTTGGATTTGTCTCTTCAATGAGAACGAGGCCTCGGGGTTTAGTATTATACAGTAATTAGCTGAACTCTGTGGCTCGATTGTCTGCATAATGGTCCAGACTGCGTGTCCTATTTGGAACCACTGTCATTAGTCAACGTTTCTATTCCTATTGCCCTTGAACGCTTTAAAAACCTTATATGCACACAAGTAGCCTCTTTTTCAAAAATAAACATCAAATAGGAACATGCCCACCACATCACCCCAGCAGCAGCAGGCGCCATGCCACGCAAAGCAAACCCCACTAAAACCCATGTCCACTGGGCATGCTCCAAAGAGAATCATTTCAATATTTTATTCATGCTGTTTAATTTAACCCTTTAATCTGGGTCTGTGCCCAGGGGAACAGTAATCCAGTTACATCTAGCAGCTAGCCGTCCCGCCGGGGGGTGTCCTGACTCCTGGATGAGATGTATGTGTTCAGAACATGAGTCCCTATTGTGGAGCCAGTCAATCACGCAGTCATTACACCAACACTATAAATGCCAAGCCATATGCAGCTCTCGATACACACACACACACACACACACACACACACACACACACACACACACACACACACACACACACAGAGCTCAATACCCCAAGCTCCTATCATAGCCCACGCCATGCCAACGTTTACCAGCTCAGTGACTGTGTAGACATGGCATGCCAACTAGCCTTCCTACTGCTGTGATACAGTGTCAATATGGTTCCATTGTTGTCAGCTGTATTATGTATTATGATTATGCATAATAATTGTCTGCTGGTTTTTGGTTTTGGTGAAGACCAGAGTTTTACAATGTCTCCCATGATGCTCCTTAAATGTCCCCTGGGGATGTGAGTGTCTGAGTGATAAATGATCCAGCAATTACTCATCCGTAGCTGATAGACGAAATAGGCTCACAATGTCAGGATTATTGTCTGACATGAATATAATCTCCTGCGTGGATTTATAGCAACACAACCTAGTCTTATTCCAATATGTTTAATATACACCAGTGATGGTTACTAAGACAACCCTCTGCACAGAATATTTAACAGCTGAAATCACTCCAACAACATGACAAACGAGTGACAACTCATTCATATGGATTTGTTTTCCACTGTGTGGTGTGCTTCACGTGGGCCACCCTGGAGGCAAGGTGTTGCTAGGCACACGACTCAGTGTGGTCATTATGTCCTCTCTTCTTCAGCTGTTTGTAGCAAACTGCGGAAGACACTGAGGGTTGTTTAGGATGGAGGAACAGAGGGTCCCAAAAACTGTCTGCTGTGCTATGCCATAGCAGCATACACACTTAATAACCTTCCCTTGGTATCACCGCACCCTCTTGTTAGGTTTGGGCAGAAAGGGGTTCTGGGAGAGAGGTGATGGGGTGGGAGAAAGGGTAGGTAAAGTCAGGGAGATGATGGGTCCATTTGTGTCTATACCTTTACCTCCCACAGTCTCTACCTCCCACTGACACCGACTCTGCCTAGTGATAACCTCCCACTGCGCACAGACGTCAGTTTCCACGTCTTTTTTTGATTTACATGAGATGTCACCATGTCATTGGATTTAGGTACAAAGTTGGATGAAAAAAAGACTAAATGCCCTCACGTTGATGACTTTTAGAAAATCCAATCCGTTTTTCTTGTTGATTCAACGTCATCACATAGATCATTTTGGTTGAAATGACGTGGAAACAACATTGATTCAACCAGTTTTTGCCCAGTGGGCTCTGACCCCAGCTCCTATTGGAGCTTGTCACAAGCCAGAGGCCATTTCTGATACAAGCACTGGGGCAGTGTACACAAGCATACAACTTAAGTTGGACATACAAATAGTTGGCTGAAATTACATATCTTAGTCACAGAGTCTCAGAGTTGGTCCCTTATTTCCTGAAAGGAGGATTTGCTTCTTACCATTTCAAGCCTCCTCCTTATCCAACACCTGGTATAAGCATAATATTAACTGGGTTTTGTGCTAAAGCGAAGGTTGTTAAGTTGTGGCACTTACAGCAGATATTCAGGGAACCGTCATTGTCAGCACCCTTCCTTGTTGGTGCACTAAGCCTTTCTCTGGATGGTTAGTACTGGCTGGATCCTTGGGACATCCCTGGCATAAACCCGAACTCAAACCTTAATCATAACCCTTACCTAAACCATTACTTTAACAATTTTAAATGTAAACTTCAATGGGGGTAGGGACGTCCCAAGGATCCCGGATAGCATTTGTTAGCTCCAGTCTTCTGTGTGGCCTTTGTTATTGTGCTCACCCACAGCTGGGGCTAGGAGAAAGCATATTTGCTGGTGTCAGGGGAAATTACTTTAATTTGAAATGTTTTAATTCTAAATGAGACTTGGGGTATCTACCAAAAGGTATAGAGTAGACAATGTCAATAAAGTTGTTGTTTTCTGAATCGTGCAGCCAAGTCTCACCCAGGCTCTAATGGGTTTCTAGCTCAATGAGAATGAAGAAGGACTATAAATGAGACCGATAAAATCCCTGGTGGCTGATGGAGAACAATTCAACAGAAATTAATGATTCTGTACAGAAACATGCCCGCCAATGCTCACAGGAGACACACATAAAGCTGCCAATTAATCAAGTTGCAGTCATTTACAGATTAGTAAGAGAGGGACGAAAAAGGTGTGTATTTTCTCAGTTATCTGACTATGATGAGAGAGGGTGGAGTGTGTGTGTGCGTGCGGACAAGCCACACCCACTCTCACACCCACGCTTTAGTACTCTACATTCATGATGACAATGTCACTTTCAGGAGTTGTGTGAGTGTGACCATAGCAAGCACAGAGGCAATCAGAGGATCTGATGGAAAGAGAGGCAAAGTGTTTAACATAGCAGGCCATAACACGCAGAGTAGACCCCATTGAAATGCATTACAGCATCTCTTCATTTTCCATTCCATATCTGAGTGGATATCTACTTTTTGGGAACAGAGTCAAACCTGCTGCTTCTCTGCTCTTCAGTTTCTACTACTGTCTCTTTTAATATTGCATTCCATGAGGGTCGTTCCACCTCAAAAAGCACAAGAAAGAGGATTTTGACACCCACCATCTCAGATTGTTCAGAAATCGTTTCTGTTGTTAGAAACCGATATGATTAGCATTCCTGCAACATTAATTTGTTGAAATAGGATTTGATCTCTGAGAAATTAGGATAATTGATTGCACCCAAATTGGCCATTTTAATTTATAGCATTCATATAATATTCAATAAATATAATACGTAACATACAATTTGGACCAATTATTTTTCTAACAATGAGTTACAAAGGAAGAGTCCACAGAAATGGTCAAATGCCACCCACGGACCCTCCCACACCCCATGCTAATCCCACCCCAATAACGAGTATATAGTATCAGTTCTCTATGCTTAACAGGTAGTATGGAGCTACGGCTCTCAGTATTGTTTCTTCATCCTGTGTAATGTATTCTCAGTGAAAATTGTGATTTTTTTCCCCCCTCTGTTCAGAGAAATTAGTCATTGAAGTTGTTGGGTTTATGTCCCATTCTACATCCTGACATTACCAGGAACTGACCACAGTATGGTGCTGTTCCTGCTATTAGGAAATAACCATATGGATAGTTACAAGGATAGTTGGTAAAATTACAACCTAATGGTTTCCTTACCCTGTAAGCAGTCTATGGACCAGGTATGACAGTAACTCATGCTTTGGTTTGGTTTACCTGGCCACTGTTTAATATGCTTACCATTGGTGTCACAAATCCAATGCAGGTCAATGGTACCAACAGTGCCTTCAACAGTGGAGGCTCCTCAGATGAGGAAGGGAAGGACCATCCTCCTCTGTGAATTTTATAAAAATAAAAATAGTGAAACAAAAAAGTTATCAAAGGATCAGAGAATGAATCTAGTACTGAAAGCAACTCCACAGCAGTGCATAACGTGGTGAAAGAGAGAAAGACAATAGTTGAACAGTTTTGAACAAATACATTTCTGAAAACATGAATAAGAAGCAAGAGAGAGAGAGAAAGAGAGAGAGCTATAACTTGTTGTATTTGTTTTTCAACTTTTACTTTCACTTACTTGGCTAGCGAATGCAGCTAGTTAGTTCAGCCTACTCAATCACCCCACTCAAACAGAGAGGGATGCCATGTTAGCTAGTTGGCTATGGCTATCAAACACTGGAACTTTTCCAAGTCAAGGTAAGCTTTTGGATTTTATTAATTTATTGCTACTGGGCCCGCTGGTGTAACTGATAAACTGCTTGCGTTAGTTCTAGCAGCTATGTTGATTATAACGTTAGCAAATATGGTGAAAACAATTTAGGCTATGTGTAGTGGTAAGTGGTTCTGACATGAAGGTTTGGCTTGGAAAGGTTTTTTCCCCTGGTCACAGACAGCTGATGTGTTGTGCACTGAAGTCCACAAGCAAAGGGAAAAGGTGAGAGGAGGAGAGTGTGTAGATGCGATAAGGAATTAACAAACAAAGTGACCATGTTGTTTGTATGTGGTTGCTATGAAAGTGAACTGTGTTTGAGTGTAATCAGGGGTGTATTCATTCCACCGATTCTGTTGAAAACGTTTCTTAAAACAGAAGCAAACGGAAGGAATGGAATATGAATGACAGTCATCCAATATGCTGTAATAGAAATAAGACCATGCTCATAAAAAAATAATCATGCTGTGTGTGTAACTGGCCTACACAATACCCCATCATGTCAAAGTTAAAATGTGTTTGTAGAAAATTTAACAAATTAATTACAAATGAAAAGCTGAAATGTCTTAATTCAATAAGTATTCAACCCTTTTGTTATGACAAGCCTAAATAAGTTCAGTAGTAAACATTTGCATAATAAGTTGCCTGGACTCATTCTGTGCAATAATAGTGTTAAACAAGATTTTTTAATGACTGCCTCATATCTGTATCTCACACAAACAATTATCTGTAAGATCCCTTAGTCGAGCAGTGAATTTCAAACACAGATTCAATCACAAAGGTTTCCCAATGCCTCGCAAAGGGCATCTATTGGTAGATGAGTAAAAATATCCCTTTGAGCATGGTGAAGATATTCATTACCCTTTGGCTGTTGTATCAATACACCCAGTCCCTACAAAGATACAGGCGTTATTCCTACGTTGCCGGACAGGAAGGACACCGCTCAGGGATTTCAAGTATCAACTTCACTGTAACATTTACACCTTATGTATCCTGTGCATGTGACAAATAAACTTAGATTTTATTTGATATATTAAAACAATCCTCAATCTACACACAATACCCCATAATGACAGAGTGAAAACAGGTTTTTAGAAATGTCTGCAAATGCATTAAAAAAACTGAAATACCTTATTCACTTAAGTAAATGGGGCTCCTGAGTGGCGCTGTGGTCTAAGGCACTGCATCTCAGTGCTAGAGGCATCACTACAGACCCTGGTTTGATTCCAGGCTGTATCACAACCGACCGTGATTGGGAGTCCCATAGGGCGGCGCACAATTGGCCCAGCGTCGTCCGGGTTAAGGTTTGGCCAGGGTAGGCTGTCGTTGTAAATAAGAATTTGTTCTTAACTGACTTGCCTAGTTAAATAAAGGTTAAATAAATACAAAATAAAAGTATTCAGACCCTTTGCTATGACAGGCAAAACTGAGATCAGGATCATCCTTGAGATGTTTCTACAGCTTTATTGGAGACCACCTGTGGTAAATTAAATTGATTAGACATGATTTGGAAAGGCACACACCTGTCTATATAAGGTCCTCCAGTTGACTGTGCATGACAGAGCAAAAACCAAGCCATGAGGTCGAAGGAATTGTCTGTAGAGCTCCGAGACAGGATTGTGTTGAGGCACAAAAATGGCTGCTGCATTGAAGGTCCCCCAAGAACACAGTGGCCTCCATCATTCTTAAATGGAAGAAGTTTGTAACCACCTAGACTCTTCCTAGAGCTGGCCGCCCAGCCAAACTGAGCAATTGGAGGAGAAGGGCCTTGGTCAGGGAGGTGACCAAGAACCCGATGGTCACTCTGACAGAGCTCAAGAGTTCCTCTGTGGAGATGAGAGAACCTTCCAGAAAGACAACCATCTTTGCAGCACTCCAGCAATCAGGCCTTTATGGTAGAGTGGCCAGATTGAAGACACTCCTCAGTAAAAGGCACATGACAGCCCGCTTGAAGTTTGCCAAAAGGCACCTAAAGACTCTCAGACTAAAAGAGAAACAAGATTCACTGGTCTGATGAAACCAAGATTGAACTCTTTGGCCTGAATGCCAAGAGTCACGTCTGGAGGAAACCTGGCACCATCCCTACAGTGAAGCATGGTGGTGGCAGCATCATGCTGTGGGGATGTTTTTCAGTGGCAGGGACTGGGAGACTAGTTAGGATTCAGGGAAAGATCAATGGAGCAAAGTACAGAAAGATCCTTGATGAAAAATGTATTATTATCATTAACCCTGCATTATAATTATATAAAAGACCCTTAGCTACTCTGAGTTTTTATTTATAGTAGTGATGGACAGGTGGAGGCGTTTTGTTTTTCACAAGCGTAGCGGGCTGTGAATTCTGCAAACATTTCCAGGATTGAAGGATTGTAAATGAATATCTAAGGGGCATTTTTCGTTAGGGCAAATTTGGTCTGTGAATATCTAAGTATTTTTTTATAGAATTATAATGCAGGGTTAATAATAATAATCCTTGGATAACAGATCGGCTCTCGGAACTCATTAAGAGGTGGCTTTTATCTTCAAAATGCTTTAAATGCTTTATTACCTAAATATTTAAAGTGCGTGTGGGCGATGGAGAGAAACAAAATGGTGCAGTTTGAGGTCATGAGTGATGCAGGCACTGGAGATAAAATAAATGAGTCAAAAAAATAAGGCGCTATTAGACTATCCTTTTGTCAAGGTTGAAGAGTCTATTGTGGGAACATTTCTGCATTGCCCTCCCCTGCAGCTGTTGCAGGCTTCAATGAGTCCAACAGCAAGGTCTATCTGCTGGTCAAGGAGGAGAAACGCTAAACCGACGTAGAAGTCTATTGTCAGGGGAGGGGTGGGCACTTGGCCATGCCCAAGGACGAGGAGGCCAATACGGCCAATGCTGGGTACATCACAGAGGTGGGCCTGAGCTGGGTGTACATTGGCATCAACGACATAGACCTCGACAGCCGTTTCATCTATGTGGATCGCTCCCCAAGGAGCACCTTCAGCAAGTGGAGGGAAGGGGTACTGACATGAAACAATAGTTGTATAAAGACAAGATGTTTCTTCTCAGTTTCTATTAGATCTACAGTACAGCAACATTTTATTGATCTGGAATTATTTTCATTTAGAAGCCACCTCTTAATGAGCTTTAATAAAGAAATGTTTTGACCAAGTAAATCTGCTCATGTTGTTGTATGTTTAATTATTTGTGACATTGTGGTTACAGTGAAGAATGTAAACGAGCATTATGTGCATTTTGTTTTCATAGTCAATAAAACAGTGGCTTGCGAAAGTATTCACCCCCTTTGGCATTTTTCCTATTTTGTTGCCTTACGTCCTGGAATTAAAACATGATGCTGTATGGTATGAGCGGTATGAAGCGGTATGAAGGCTGCGTGGTGCCATGTGTTTATACTTGCGGACTATTGTTTGTACAGATGAACGTGGCACCTTCAGGTGTTTGGAAATTGCTCCCAAGGATGAACCAGACTTGTGGAGGTATACAATTTTTTTCTGAAGTCTTGGCTGATTTATTTGATTTCCCCATGTTGTCAAGCCAAGCACTGAGTATGAAGGTAGGCCTTGAAATATATCCACAGGTACACCCCCTATTGACTCAAATGATGTCAAATAGCCTTTAGAAGCCTTAGAAGCTTCTAAAGCCATTACAACATTTTCCAAGCTGTTTAAAGGCACAGTCTTCTTAGTGTATGTAAACTTCTGACCCACTGGAATTGTGATACAGTGAAATATAAGTGAAAAAATCTCTGTAAACAATTGTTGGAAAAATGACTTCTGTCATGCACAAAGTAAATGTCCTAACCGAAACAAGTTTTAATGACTCCAACCTAAGTGTATGTAAACTTCCGACTTCAACTGTCGGTCTTTAAAAAATATGTATTTCACCTTTATTTAACCAGGTAGGCGAGTTGAGAACAAGTTCTCTTTTGCAACTGCGACCTGACCAAGAAAAAGTATAGCAATTCGACGCATACAACAACACAGAGTTACACATGGAATAAACTAAATATACAGTCAATAATACAATAGAAAAAATAAAACAAAAAAGTCTATACACAGTGAGTAAAAATGAGGTAAGATAAGGGAGATAAGGCAATAAACAGGTCATGGTGGTGAAGTAATTACAATATAGCAATTAAACACCTGAATGGTAGATGTGCAGAAGATGAATGTGCAAGTAGAGATACTGGGGTGCAAAAGAGCAGGATAAATAAATAAATACAGTATGGGGATGAGGTAGATAGATGGAACTGCTTACAGATGGGCTATGTACAGGTGCATTGATCTGTGAGTTGCTCTGACAGCTGGTACTTAAAGCTAGTGTCGGAGACAAGAGTCTCCAGCTTCAGTGATTTTTGCAGTTCGTTCCAGTCATTGGCAGCAGAGAACTGGAACGAAAGGCGACCAAAGGAGGAATTGGCTTTGGGGGTGACCAGTGAGATATACCTGCTGGAGCGCGTGCTAAGAGTGGGTGCTGCTATGGTGACCAGTGAGCTGAGATAAGGCAGGGCATTCCTTAGCAGAGACTTGTAGATAACCTGGAGCCAGTGGGTCTGGCGACGAGTATGAAGCGAGGGCCAACCAACGAGAGCGTACAGGTCGCAGTGGTGGGTAGTGTATGGTGCTTTGGTGACAAAACGGATGGCACTGTGATAGACTGCATCCAATTTGTTGAGTAGAGTGTTGGAGGCTATTTTAAAGATGACATCGCCAAAGTCGAGGATCGGTAGGATGGTCAGTTTTACGAAGGTATGTTTGGCAGCATGAGTGAAGGATGCTTTGTTGCGAACAAGAAAGCCGATTCTAGATTTAATTTTGTATTGGAGATGCTTAATGTGAGTCTGGAAGGAGAGTTTACAGTCTAACCAGACACCTAGGTATTTGTAGTCGTCCACATATTCTAAGTCAGAACCGTCCAGAGGAGTGATGCTGGACGGGCGGGCAGGTGCGGGCAGTGATCGGTTGAAGAGCATGCATTTAGTTTAACTTGCATTTAAGAGCAGTTGTAGGCCACGGAAGGAGAGTTGTATGGCATTGAAGCTCGTCTGGAGGTTAGTTAACACAGTGTCCAAAGAAGTATACATAATGGTGTCGTCTGTGTAGAGGTGGATCAGAGAATCATCAGCAGCAAGAGCGACATCATTGATGTATACAGAGAATAGAGTCGGCCCGAGAATTAAACCCTGTGGCACACCCTTAGAGAGGTCCGGACAACAGGCCGACGGATTTGACACACTGAACTCTATCAGAGAAGTAGTTGGTGAACCAGGCGAGGCAATCATTTGAGAAACCACGGCTGTCGAGTCTGCAGATAAGAACGTGGTGATTGGCAGAGTCGAAAGCCTTGGCCAAGTCGACGAATACGGCTGCACAGTAATGTCTCTTATTGAAAAGGTATGGTGGAAAGACAGGGTAGGATAGATATAGGTCTGTAGCAGTTTGGGTCTAGAGTGTCACCCCCTTTGAAGAGAGCGATGACCGCGGCAGGTTTCCAATCTTTGGGGATCTCAGACGATACGAACGAGAGGTTGAACAGGCTAGTAATAAGGGTTGCAACAATTTTGGCAGATAAGAAAGGGTCCAGATTGTCTAGCCTGGCTGATTTGTAGGGGTACAGATTTTGCAGCTCTTTCAGAACATCAGCTATCTGGATTTGGGTGAAGGGGAAATGGTGGGGGCTTGGGCGGGTGGCTGTGGATTTATCGGTGGTAACAGTGTTTCCTAGCCTCAGAGGAGTGGGCAGCTCGGAGAAGGTGCTCTTATTCTCCATGGACTTTACAGTGTCCCAGAACTTTTTGAGTTTGTACTACAGGATGCAAATTTATGTTTGAAAAAGCTAGCTTTAGCTTTCCTAACTGCCTGTGTATATTTGTTTCTAACTTCCCTGAAAAGTTGCATATTACGGGGGCTATTCGACACTAGTGCAGAATGCCACAGTTTGTTTTTGTGCTGGTCAAGGGCAGACAGGTCTGGAGTGAACCAAGGACTATTTCTGTTCCTAGTTCTACATGTTTTGAATGGAGCATGCTCATTTCGGCAGGGTAGCCTAGTGGTTAGAGCGTTCGACTAGTAACCGGAAGGTTGCAAGTTCAAACCCCCGAGCCGACAAGGTAGAAATATGTCGTTCTGCCCCTGAACAGGCAGTTAACCCACTGTTCCTAGGCCGTCATTGAAAATAAGAATTTGTTCTTAACTGACTTGCCTGGTTAAATAAAGGTAAAATAAAAAGAAAAAAGAAATACATTTAAGATGGTGAGGAAGGCACTTTTAAAGAATAACCAGGCATCCTCTACCGACGGGATGAGGTCAATGTCATTCCAGGATACCTCGGCCAGGTCGATTAGAAAGGCCTGCTCGCAGAAGTGTTTCAGGGAGCTTTTGACAGTGATGAGGGTTGGTCATTTCATTGCAGACCCATTACGGATGCTGGCAATGTGGCAGTGATCGCTGAGATCTTGAAATCAGCAGAGGGCGAGTTAGTTTGGAGGGCGAGTTAGTTAGGATGATATCTATGAGGGTGCCCGTGTTTACGGCTTTGGGGTTGTACCTGGTAGGTTCATTGATAATTTGTGTGAGATTGAGGGCATCAAGCTTAGATTATAATGGCCGGGGTGTTAAGCATGTCCCAGTTTAGGTCACCTAGTAGCACGAGCTCAGAAGATATGGTGTCGAGGGCACAGCTGGGGGCAGAGGGTGGTCTATAGCAAGAGGCAACGGTGAGAGACTTGTTTCTGGAAAGGTGAATTTTTAGAAGTATAAGCTCAAATTGTTTGGGTACAGACCTGGAGAGTAAGACAGAACTCTGCAGGCTATCTCTGCAGTAGATTGCAACACCGCCCCCTATGGCAGTTCTCTCTTGGCAGAAAATGTTATAGTTCGGGATGGAGATTTCAGGGTTTTTGGTGGTTTTCCTAAGCCAGGATTCAGACATGGCTAAGACACCCGGGTTGGCAGAGTGTGCTAAAGCAGTGAGCAAAACAAACTTAGGAAGTAGGCTTCTAGACTTTTACGGTTACAGAAGTCAACAATGAGAGCACCTGGGGAGTGAGAGTGGAGCTAGGCACTGCAGGACCTGGATTAACCTCTACATCACCAGAGGAACAGAGAATAAGTAGGATAAGGGTACGGCTAAAGGCCATACGAACTGGCCGTCTAGCATGTTCAGAACAGAGAGTAAAAGGAGCAGGTTTCTGGGTACAATAGCATAGATTCAAGGCATAGTGTGCAGACAAAGGTAAGGTAGGATGTGAGTACATTGGAGGTAAACCTAGGCATTGAGTAATGATGAGAGAGATATAGTCTCTAGAGATGTTTAAACCAGGTGATGTCATCACATATGTAAGAGGTGGAACAACATGGTTGGTTAAGGTATATTGAGCAGGGCTAGAGGCTCTACAGTGAAATAAGACAGTAATCACTAACCAGGACAGTAATGGACGAGGCATATTGATATTAGAGAGAGGCATGCATAGCCAAGTGATCATATGGGTCCAGTGAGTGGTTGGGCTGGCTGTCCCCAGCGGCGATTCAGACAGTTAGCAGGACGGGGCTAACAAGCTAGCAGTTAGTAGGCCGGGGCTAACAAGCTAGCAGTTTGCAGACCGTGGTTAGCAAGCTAGCAGTTAGCAGACCATGGCTAGCAAGCTAGCAGTTAGCAGACCATGGCTAGCAAGCTAGCAGTTAGCAGACCGGGGCTAGCAAGCTAGCAGAAGGGCCTTTGGGGGACGTTGCGATGGAGGTAAATCTGTTTATACCTCCTCGTGCGGTGACGTCGATAGACCAGTCGTGGATTAGTAGGGTTCCAAGTAGCTAACCGCGGCCTGCTAGATAGCTAGCAGGCCGCGGTTAGCAGAATGGGCCTTCAGCGGACGTCGTGCCTGAGGGGCCTGTTGGAATCCTTGGGCAGATTATGTCGGTATTCCAGTCGTAGATGATGGGCCGTACCGGCAGTAGAAGGGGTCCGGATATTGTAGCCCAAGAGTGGGCTTCGGTGGTAGCCCAGGAGCCCTAGTCGGGCTAGCTTCAGGCTAATTGGTGCTTTCTCCGGGATAGAAACGCTAGCCAGGAGTGGTCACCCGGGATTGCGGTTAGCTAGTTGTGAAGATCCAGATGAAAATGTTCAGAGTTTGAGGTAGGAATCCGGGGATATGGAGAGAAAAATAGGTACGTTATGCTCTGGTTTGAGTCACGTTGTACGAACTGGCGAGAGCTTTCCAGGCTAAAGGTTAGCTGATGACTGCTAGCAGTGGTTAGCTGACTGATAGCTGGTAGCTAGTTAGCTGACTAGCTTCAGTTGATGGATTCCAGATCCAAAGAAAATAGAAATACTTTAGAAAAAAACAGGTCCACGCCACATTGGGTGAGGCGGGTTGCAGGAGAGTATTTAGAAGTTGAGGTATAGGAAAATATTTTTTAAAGGTATGCGAAGAAAAATATGTAAAAAGATACATACAAGGGACACGACAGGACAAAGACAAAGATGTCTGACTGCTACACCATCTTGGAATTGATAGTTTATTATTATTTATTATTTAGTTTATTATTTATTTTTTATTTAACCTTTGTTTTACTACATAAAGGTCTTGACCCAGTTTATGCCCTCATTTGCAATGCAAACACAGTGTGTTTTGGGTCATTGTCTGCATTTGGAGTAGAAAAAAATAAATTTAGCATAACAGCCAACATTAGGTACAGTACAATACTAGAAATATACATGTAAATATTGTAGGCCTAAACATAACAAAATATTGCTACAATCCTACCTTGAAAGAAAATATGTGGTGAATTATTGTGGAACATAGCAGTCCATGAGGTGTAGGCTACAATATTTTATGTACCTTTTGCTTTGTAAATAGCTAAACTTATCATCAAACATCTAATATGGGCCTGGTCCCTGGCGAGACATTGCCCCCCACACATGGAGTTTGAGGGGATGCTTGGGACTCCAGAAGGCCTTTGCCGATCGCTCATCATCTTCATCCATCGGTGGCTTGAATAGTCTCGCGGGAAATGGAATAGAATGTAAAAATGTGCAGCAGACAGTAAAGACCAGCAGTAGATTTATTTAAGCATTATTTTTGGCATTATCAGGCCTACAGTACAGTATTGTAGCCTACTGTACCTGATCATTTTCCTGGGCTTTCACTCGTAACACAGGTATCGGATGATAGTGTTTGCGAATAGCACTGTCCATGACCATAATCCCCAAGTCTAATAGTATTTTACAAAAGAAGTCTTCCAACCTTGATGGGCTATCAGCAGGACAATACACCAAATGCACTGTTTTCTAACCACATATGGATGGATCAATAACAAATTACTATGGGAATAAATATCACAGAATAACATAAATATTGGAATAAAGTAGGCTAATGAAGGCAACAAATTGTTGCTTACTGAAACTCCCAAAATCATCTAATTGTTATAATAGGATTTGAAGCAATACCCTACCCACGTGTGGTCAACTATTTCAGCCCCGTTTTGGTTTGGAAATGTTGGGATTATTTTGCTCTACAGCACCATATTTTCCTAATATTAAAAACAGTTAAATGTATTCCTGAATTCAATTTCTTTATCCGACATGTTGAGATTTATTCATCTCTTGAGGTTTCTTCACTCTCTGTTTCTCCCGCTCTCCCATACTCTCTGTTTCTCCCGCTCTCCCTTACTCTCTGTTTCTCCCGCTCTCCCTTACTCTCTGTTTCTCCCGCTCTCCCATACTCTCTGTTTCTCCCGCTCTCCCATACTCTCTGTTTCTCCCGCTCTCCCTTACTCTCTGTTTCTCCCGCTCTCCCTTACTCTCTGTTTCTCCCGCTCTCCCTTACTCTCTGTTTCTCCCGCTCTCCCTTACTCTCTGTTTCTCCCGCTCTCCCTTACTTTCTGTTTCTCCCGCTCTCCCTTACTCTCTGTTTCTCCCGCTCTCCCTTACTCTCTGTTTCTCCCGCTTTCCCTTACTCTCTGTTTCTCGCGCTCCCCCTTACTCTCTGTTTCTCCCGCTCTCCCTTACTCTCTGTTTCTCCCGCTCTCCCTTACTCTCTGTTTCTCCCGCTCTCCCTTACTCTCTGTTTCTCCCGCTCTCCCTTACTCTCTGTTTCTCCCGCTCTCCCTTACTCTCTGTTTCTCGCGCTCCCCCTTACTCTCTGCGCTGTCTGACATTTCGTCAGTAGCCCCAAGTCTCTCATTCCGATGCGCTTCATGCATGATCAGCCCTGCATACTGTACAAATACTGTACATGCGTTTGTCCCAGGAGAATCTAGAACAACTCCGCTCTGTTTTACCATGGGATTTCATGAGCTATGTCAAATGTGGACGACAGTCTGCAATAATTAAAACAGTTACACGTTGATAGTCACAGTCATATGTAAAACATATTTATGCAGCATTTGGTGAGGTGCATCTCCGACATCTATTAAAGATTCATTCCTCAACTGAATAATGAGGAAATGAGCAAATAATGGTGCACTGCGTTATTGTTTCATGTTATAGATATGTCAGCTTATTGTAATGGAGTGAATGTATTGTGATATGGTGAATTATACAGACTTGTTAAGCCAAGATTCATGAAATATGAATTTATGAGTACAAAACGCTCGTTGAACAATTCTATCATTCTATCCAACCTTGATGGGCTATCAGCAGGACAATACACCAAATGCATTGTTTTCTAACCACATCTGGATGGATTCATAACGAATTACTATGGGAATAAATGAGGGTATTTTTTTTATTGGAATAGAAACACCATAATATTTAATCAAAGTAATTAAGCAACATTTCTTCAAATCAATCCCATATACTATGTTCTTACAAAAAAGGTTTTAAATTCTCTAGTACAGTCCACATTAAAAACAGTCAAACGCTTCTCAAAGACGCCCTCTGGTGGTCAAACTAGCACTAACTAGCATTAATGGCAACAATGACTGACACTTAAATAACGTGCCATAGAATTCTGCGGCACCACGGAAGGTGAGCTGCAGTACGACGCAACTTTTAAAGGAAGAACCACTGTACCTAAACAACAATCACATGTAATATGTTTATAACTAGCAGAGGAGAGAGAAGGACAGAGAGAGCAAGGGAGAGACAAATAATAAAGATAAAGCTCTGTCAGAGACATAAATGCATCTTTCCTCTCTTTCAGCATCTTTCTCTTCTCTCAGACATTCTGTGTTTGTGTATCCTCAGCTGTTGCTATATCCTTTAGAAATGGGAGGTGATGCATCATGACCGATGAAACATTTATCACAGGGTGATTTTTCATCAAGCCAAGGAAAGAGCCTCCATCAATATTTCAATGTGCCCATTTGAGGCGTGCGTGTGTGTGTGTGTCTGCATGTGTGTATGAAAGCTTGTGTGTCAGCTTGTCTGTGTGAGCGTATGTTTGTTTGTTTAAGGCTGTAGTAACATAGAACCATAGGCTGCTGTTTCCCTGTCTTCCGCCAACCCCAACATACTATCACAGATTATCATTACTCTCTCTCTATGTGTTCAGCCAGGATGAAAACCATGTTTAGTCTGCAGGTCTGTGTACTGTATGTTCTGTTATTCCCCAAATCCCCTGCTCTTCCTGTTGCTGGTCTCCGCCATAACCCTCTCTTCTCTGAGCAGTTGCAGCTGTCACACTCGTTCAGAGTTCACCGTCCTGGCTTTAGTCATCCCCCATCAAATATTGATAGAGGAGAGAAGGAAGGGTCGGCTGGTTCTCTCTCTCATCCCTCTGTCCTCTCTCCCAGTGTCTCTTTCTCCTCCCTCTCTCCTCTCTCCCAGCCTCTAGGCTGGGTAAAGTTGTATTTGTCAGGTAGAGAGCAAGTGTTAGAGGTTAATGGTTCACTGTCTCAGGCAAAACCAATGAGTTGTGGCGTTCCTCAGGGAGCGTGCTTGGGCCTCTACTGTTTTTACTGTATATAAACACTATGAAAGATGCCTGTTCTTGTTGACTTTTCCTTTATGCAGATGACTCCACACTACTGATGTCTCACTAAAGTAAATCTATGTTGGAGAGCATACTTAGCACAGAGCTGCCTAGCTGACTACTAAAATCTCTATTAACTCCCTGGGATGCATTCACGATGGAAGCTTGGGAGATGTGAGCATGGCCACTAAAGTGCTAGGGAAAGTTAAAGCCAGGACTACGTTTTTGGCTAAAAAGTCCAAGAAGCCACTGCCCTCATTCAATGCCATTTTGACTATGCTTGTACTTCCTGGTTTGGGGGCTTATCACAGTTTATGAAGGTGAAGCTCCAGATAGCCCAGAATAAGCTGATCAGGGTAGTATTGAAGGTGAGTCCACGTACTCACATAGGCAGGAGCTGCTTTCAGAATCTCAACCGGCTGCCTGTTGAGGCTAGGGTGTCCCAGATTAGACTGGATTTGGTTTACAGGAGTATTTATGGTTCTGCACCCAGATATCTAACTGATTACTTTCCCCGTGTTAGGGATGCACATAATCACAGCACCAGATCAGGTGTTGCTAACGTGTGCTTATACAGGAGTATATGATGGGAAAGGTACTGTCTTGTATACTGGAGCCTCAGAGAGGAATGAGTTGCCCATAACAACGACATCCTCTCTGGGCAGCTTTAAAAAATAAATAAAAATCTGTTTGTCTTCTGCACTTATATGAATGTACCATATGATGTAACTGCAATGATGAGATAGATGTTGTTCTTCTTCTTTGTTTTTATGCTTTATTACCTCGCTGTCATACTGTGTTCAACCATGTTCGATCTTGCCTAGCAGTCTTGTCTCAAGGACCATAAGGGAAATAAGTCCTTTATTGTGTTATCCTCAATGATTTTATTCATGAGCATGTACAGCTTTTTCAAATTTTATGTGTGCTTGTTTTTTAAATGGTCGAATTAATAAACTGAACCTCTCTCCTCATCTCCCCTCTCCTAGTCTCTCTCCTCTCCCTCTATCCCAGTCTCTCTCTCCTCCCACTCTCTTCGTCTCTCTCCTCTCCCTCTCCTCTATCCCAGCCTCTCTCCTCTCCCTCTCCTCTATCCCAGTCTCTCTCCTCCCTCTCTCATCTCTTCCAGTTTCTCTGCTCTCCTCCCCCTCTCCTCTAGCCCAGTCTCTATCCTCTCCTCCCTCTCTCCCAGTCTCTCTCCTCTGCTCTCTCCCAGTCTCTCTCCTCGCTCTGTCCTCTATCCCAGTCACTCTCCTCTATCCAAGTCTCTCTCCTCTCTCCCAGTCTCCCTCTCTCTCTCCCAGTCTCTCTCTCCTCTCCTCCCTCTGTCCACTCTCCCAGTCTCCCTCTCCTCTCCTCCCTCTGTCCACTCTCCCAGTCTCCCTCTCTCTCTCCCAGTCTCCCTCTCCTCCCTCTGTCCTCTCTCCTAGTCTCCCTCTCTCTCTCCCAGTCTCTCTCTCCTCTCCTCCCTCTGTCCTCTCACCCAGTCTCCCTCTCTCTTTCCCAGTCTCCCTCTCCTCTCCTACCTCTGTTCTCTGTCCTAGTCTCCCTCTCTCTCTCCCAGTCTCCCTCTCCCAGTCTCTCTCTCTCCTCTCCTCCCTCTGTCCTCTCTCCCAGTCTCGCTCTCTCCCCTCTCTCCCAGTCTCTCTCCTCTACTCCCTGTCCTCTCCCATTCTCTCCCCTCTCTCTCCTCTTTCCCAGTCTCTCTCTCTGTTCTCCCTCTGTCCTATCTCCCAGTCTCTCCCCTCTCTCCCAGTCTCTGTCTCTCTCTCTCCCAGTCTCTGTCTCTCTCTCTCCCAGTCTCTCTTCTCTCTCTCCCAGTCTCTCTTCTCTCTCCCAGTCTCTCTCTCTTCTCCTCTCTCACAGTCTCTCTCTCTCTTGATTGTTGGCTTGTCTCTCTCTCTCTCCCAGTCTCTCTCTCTCTTGGTGTTGATTGTTGACTTCAGGAAGCATAGGAGGGAACACGCCCCGGTCCACATCAACAGGACTGCACTAGAGAGAGTCAGCAGTTTTGAGATCCTTGGGTTCCACATCACCGAGGACTTGATATTAAGCAACAACACCACCACCACTCTTGTCAAGGCCACTGAAGAAATTTGGCATGCCACCCGGGGGCCTCTCCGAATAATAATGCTACACAATCGAGAGAGTCCTGACCGGTTGCATCACGGCCTGGTACGGGAATTACTCCGTCCACGACTGCAAGGCCCTGCAGCGTGTGGTGAAGACGTCCCAGTACATCACTGGGAACGTGCTCCCACCCATCCAGGACATCTACTGAAAACAGTGCCTGAGGAAGACCCCACAGCATCGTCTAGGACCCCACACACCCCAGCCACGAGCTGTTCACTCACTTACAATCGGGAAGATGGTAGAGGGGCATAAGGTCTGATAGAAACTGTCTCTGAGGCTGTTGGTATCTACAAGCCATTAGCCTGCTGAACACTTGAACTGGACTGACCACCTGCTCTGATTCTCTGCACTTTATTACACATGCGCACACGCGCACACAAACACACACACACACGCACACACACACACACACACACTGACTGCTACCAGACTCTTATTTACTATTGCAAATACTGCACAATTAAACAATTCTGAGCCCAATCCCCCGTTTCTCTGATACATGTGTAGATATTGGACAATAAATAGTGAATTCCTGTATTATACTGATGCTAAAATGTTTATTTTATTCTACTGAGCCATTTACTTTATGTTCATATTCTTATAATGTATTTCTTATTGTTGTTGCATTGTAGAGAAGGAACCCTCAAGTAAGCATTTTGTTGGCCAGTGTATACCATGTGTATCCTGTACATACGACTAATACAACTGGAAACTCATTCCAGGATGGCTGGAAATAACTGAAAAAGACCGCAAGGGATCACTAGGAAAACACACACACACACATCATCAACAAAGTCATATTGTGAAGTACATACACATATACACACAGAGCAGAGTAGACCAACATTAACTGTAACAGGAGAACAGAGTAGACCAACATTAACTGTAACAGGAGAACAGAGTAGACCAACATTAACTGTAGGAGGAGAACAGAGTAGACCAACATTAACTGTAGGAGGAGAACAGAGTAGACCAACATTAACTGTAACAGGAGAACAGAGTAGACCAACATTAACTGTAACAGGAGAACAGAGTAGACCAACATTAACTGTAACAGGAGAACAGAGTAGACCAACATTAACTGTAACAGGAGAACAGAGTAGACCAACATTAACTGTAGGAGGAGAACAGAGTAGACCAACATTAACTGGAGGAGGAGAACAGAGTAGACCAACATTAACTGTAGGAGGAGAACAGAGTAGACCAACATTAACTGTAGGAGGAGAACAGAGTAGACCAACATTAACTGTAGGAGGAGAACAGAGTAGACCAACATTAACTGTAACAGGAGAACAGAGTAGACCAACATTAACTGTAACAGGAGAACAGAGTAGACCAACATTAACTGTAACAGGAGAACAGAGTAGACCAACATTAACTGTAACAGGAGAACAGAGTAGACCAACATTAACTGTAACAGGAGAACAGAGTAGACCAACATTAACTGTAGGAGGAGAACAGAGTAGACCAACATTAACTGGAGGAGGAGAACAGAGTAGACCAACATTAACTGTAGGAGGAGAACAGAGTAGACCAACATTAACTGTAACAGGAGAACAGAGTAGACCAACATTAACTGTAACAGGAGAACTGAGTAGACCAACATTAACTGTAACAGGAGAACAGAGTAGACCAACATTAACTGTAACAGGAGAACTGAGTAGACCAACATTAACTGTAACAGGAGAACAGAGTAGACCAACATTAACTGTATCAGGAGAACAGAGTAGACCAACATTAACTTTAACAGGAGAACAGAGTAGACCAACATTAACTGTAACAGGAGAACAGAGTAGACCAACATTAACTGTAGGAGGAGAACAGAGTAGACCAACATTAACTGTAGCAGGAGAACAGAGTAGACCAACATTAACTGTAACAGGAGAACAGAGTAGTCCAACATTAACTGTAACAGGAGAACAGAGTAGTCCAACATTAACTGTAACAGGAGAACAGAGTAGACCAACATTAACTGTAACAGGAGAACAGAGTAGACCAACATTAACTGTAACAGGAGAACAGAGTAGACCAACATTAACTGTAGCAGGAGAACAGAGTAGACCAACATTAACTGTAACAGGAGAACAGAGTAGTCCAACATTAACTGTAACAGGAGAACAGAGTAGACCAACATTAACTGTAACAGGAGAACAGAGTAGACCAACATTAACTGTAACAGGAGAACAGAGTAGTCCAACATTAACTGTAACAGGAGAACAGAGTAGACCAACATTAACTGTAACAGGAGAACAGAGTAGACCAACATTAACTGTAACAGGAGAACAGAGTAGACCAACATTAACTGTAACAGGAGAACAGAGTAGACCAACATTAACTGTAACAGGAGAACAGAGTAGACCAACATTAACTGTAACAGGAGAACAGAGTAGACCAACATTATCTGTAACAGGAAAACTGTTACGTTCCCCAGTTTGTGTTGTAGTTTGTGTATTTGCATGTGTTTTATTTCAGGAAATGGCTTCCTGAAATCCTCAAGCAGCTGATTGGTCGACTCCAGGGCTAATTGGAGAGCTGACCCCACCCCCTCGTCAAGACACAGCTGTCTCCAGTTACACATTCATTCAGAAGCTATATAAAAGCCAGTGTTCTGTTCAGGAGAGAGAGATTTTTGGAGGTAGGGATTGCATAGAGAGATTTGGAGGTAGGGATTGCTGAGAGAGATTTTGCTCGAGAGATTTGGAGGTAGGGATTGCTGAGAGATTTTGCTAGAGATTTGCTCTGAGGTCATTGCAGAGCGATTGTTTGTGATAGAGAAATTTTTTTTTGCTGGAGATTGATTGTGCTGGGAGTTCATTGCTGGGAAGTGGTATGTTCTATGAGTTTGTTGCTCAGATGGAGCTTATTTGATGTCCTTTGTTAGTTTGAAATTGTTTAATATCCTGTTTCATTGGTTCCCAGGGGGGAAGGGGAAGGCACCTTGGGAGTGTTTAGGCAAGAGGCCCGCGGGCATACATATACCCGTAGTATATTCACTGTCTAGGCACACTAGGTAAGACCTGGGCGGACCACCCCCTGTATTTTGGTTAGGGCACCAGGTGGTGCTAAATTAGGTAAGTGGTGGGTAGGCAGGTAATATAGGAGAGGGGGGGGGCTTTGAGATTTACTTTCTTTGCTTTGGTTCCGTCCAGCCCCTTTTCCCCATATTACCGTGTAAAGAAATAAAGTCCTTGTAAACGGTACCACATTCTGCCTGTTGTCATCCTTACTCGCACCTACAGTCCATACCTTTTTCACTTCACAGAGAGTTTAGTTGTAGCAGGGTGTTGCGTTCCCTCTTCAGAGGCGTGCGTAACAAGAACAGAGTAGACCAACATTAACAGTAGCAGGAGAACAGAGTAGACCAACACTAACTGTAACAGGAGAACAGAGTAGACCATTAACTGTAGGAGGAGAACAGAGTAGACCAACATTAACTGTAGGAGGAGAACAGAGTAGACCAACATTAACTGTAACAGGAGAACAGAGTAGACCAGCATTAACAGTAGCAGGAGAACAGAGGAGCCCAACATTAACTGTAGCAGGAGAACAGAGTAGTCCAACATTAACAGTAGCAGGAGAACAGAGTAGACCAACATTAACCGTAGCAGGAGAACAGAGTAGACCAACATTAACTGTAACAGGAGAACAGAGTAGACCAGCATTAACAGTAGCAGGAGAACAGAGGAGTCCAACATTAACAGTAGCAGGAGAACAGAGTAGTCCAACATTAACAGTAGCAGGAGAACAGAGTAGACCAACATTAACTGTAGCAGGATAACAGAGTAGTCCAACATTAACAGTACTAGGAGAACAGAGTAGTCCAACATAAACTGTAGCAGGAGAACAGAGTAGACCAACATAGACCTACCCAAGGACGTCAGAGGACAAAAATCCGTTAACCACCTAATTGAGGAACTCAATTTAACCTTGTGCAATACCCTAGACACAGTTGCACCCCTAATAACATTTAAAATTAAATGCTTCAGTCTGGTTTTAGACACCATCAAAATACCGAGACTGCACTTGTGAAGGTGGTAAATGACCTTTTAATGGCGTCAGACCGAGGCTCTGGTGGAAGAGATGAGGGGTATGGTGGAGGAGCTGGTGGGGGGGAGGGTGGTATCTCTCCACTGCCGCCATCACCAAAGAAGAGAATGAAGAGGAGGGTGCGTTTGGCCGACAGTGAGAGGGAGGGGATGGCCAAGAGAGCGATGGGGGTGGGAGAAACCTCTGGGTTGCGGCTGGTTTCCCCAGGCCCTCAACTTCTGTTGGGTGGGGTCACACCTAACAAGGCCCAGGACTGGGTACAGGAGGAGGTGGGGAGTTTTTTGTTTGGGGACTCAGCCTCCCCTATTTTTTTCCAAACCAGCTGCAGCGCTGGGGAGGGGGAGGAGTGTGGGGGTAGACCCAGGGTGCAGGGCACCCCGGAGCCAAACACTATTCCTGCATCCTGGGTTGGTGAGATGGAGGAAGAGGGGGGGACATCGGGAGTACGGATGGTATTATCACCGGTAGATATGGAGCAGGGGAGCATCGGGTGAGTCTCCTGTTTTTGTTTTTTTTCTGTCTGGGTTTAGTATTTGAGTGTATTACATGTTTTTATTTTATTCTTTCATGGGGTCTAATTTTACTTTTGTTAGTTTAAATGTAAGGGGTTTAAGGGATTTTGTTAAGAGGAGGGTGGTATTTAGTTATTTGGAGGGTGTGGGGTTTGATTTTTATTTTTTACAGGAGGTTCACCTGAGGGATGGAGGGGATGTTAGTAGGTTTAAGAAGGAGTGGGACAAGGGGGAGTCGGTTTGGGGTATTGGGGGGAGCACTCATCGGGGGTAGGGATTTTGTGTGGGCACAGGGATGTAAAAGTGGAGGGTTCTTTTGTGGTGATGCAGGGGAGGGTTATGGGGGTGGATGTCACGATAAGGGATTGTAAATTTAGATTAGTGGTGGTGTATGGGCCACAGGTGATGGCAGACAGGAGGGAGATGGTGGACTGTCTGGCGCCTCTGTGTGTCACAAATAGGAAATTAGTGATAGGGGGGATTTTAATGCAGATTTAGGAATAGGGGGGATAGCAGTGCAGGCGCCATCACTGGGCTAATGGCTTGCCATGGTCTGGTTGATGGTGGCCTGCACACTACTCCGAAAATGGCCGGTCCTACATGGCGCAACTCCAGGGGGGTTGCGCGGAGGCTCGACTATATTTTTGTACCCAGGTCTTTGGGTAAGTTGTCTGGGCGGCTGTTGCCTGTTTTCTTTTCGGATCACGACGGGGTGCTCCTGTAGGTGGGGTCGCCAGTCTGCCTCTTTGGTAGGGGGTACTGGAAGTTAGATTGGGATGTGCTGGAGGAGCAGGATTTTGTTGACGTTTTTTTTTGTTTCTTTTGGAGGCTTGAAGGCCTCAGGTCCATGTGCGAGGGGGTGTTAGAGTGGTGGGAATTAGTTAAGGTGAGGATTAGGGCTTTTATAATAGGGTATTGCAAGAGGGAAAAAAAGGGAGGAGAGGAGGGAGGTGGATCGTATCCAAAGGTTAATTGAACTCGAGTACGAGGCAGGCAACCTCGGCGGGTCGTTTGACTGGGAGAGATCCGCAACCCTAAAGGCGCAGCTCAGGGAGTTGCAGGAGCGGAAGGCTCGAGCTTTCCTGGAGCGTGCGCATAGTGGCTTTCTAGAACACAATGAGACTTGTTCTGCTATGTTCTTTAAGTCAGTTAGGGCCAGACAGAATAGGAAGGTAATGCATGGAGTTAGGGAAGGAAATGGTAGTATAGTTACAAAACCAGATGAAATGGTCAGGGTGACAACTGATCATTTCCAAGGTTTATTTAAGGAAAGGGAAATAGATGTAGAGCAGGGAAATGTGTTTTTAGAACACTTGTCCAGGTGGTTGCCGGAGGACATTAGAGAAGTGATGGAGGCCCAGATCTCACTAGAAGAGGTTTCCCATCCTCCCTTTGGAGGATGGGAAAAGGGAAGGTGCCTGGGATGGATGGGCTGCCGGCTGAGTTTTATCTCAAGTTTTGGGGTATACTTGGACCAGTGGTCCTCGAAGTCTTGAAGGCCATCCTTGAGACGGGGGTCCCGGGGGGATCAATGGCTGTTGGTGTGCTGTCACTTTTATATAAGAAGAGTGAAGTAACAGACCTTGGCAACTGGCGGCCGTTGACCATGCCGTGTGTAGATTACAAGCTACTTGCAAAGGTTTTAGCAGACCGGTTGCGCACAGCCCTCCCCTACGTCGTCCATGAGGATCAGACGTGCGGGGTAGAGGGCCGCGCTATTAGATGGAACCTACAGTTAATCAGGGACTCCATCGCTTGGGTTGAAGATAGAGGCCTACCTTTAATGGTAGCAGCGCTAGATCAGGCGAAAGCCTTTGATCGCGTGAATATATATTTTCTATTCAGAGTGTTAGGTCGATTAGGATTTGGGGAGAAGTTCATAGGATGGATTCGTACATTATATGTCGGAGCGGGGTGCCGAGTTAGTGTAAATAGTCACTTGGGTGACGTTTTTGACCTCTCGTCTGGGGTCAGGCAGGGGTGTCCACTCTCGGCTCTCCTCTTCGTTCTGTACATGGAGCCTCTGGGGGCTGCCATTAGGGCAGACACAGGGGTGGAAGGCTTGTTGATCCCTGGAAGTGGTGGGCTGCGTGTTAAGATGACGCAGTACGCCGACAACACTTCCTTGCTGCTGTGCAAGGACTCGTGCCTGACAAGGTCCCTTGCCATCATTGGGGATTTCACCCAAGCGTCGGGAGCGGTTCTGAACCATGCAAAGTCTTCCGTTAAGTTTTTCGGAAGATGGCGCGGTAGAACGGATGAGCCCGGGGGGTTATCTCTCTGTGAGGGGGCCCTGAGGATTCTCGGGGTCCATTTTGAGACCTCCAGCTCAGCGACGCTAAACTGGAACATGGGTATCGCAGTGGTACAGAGGAAGCTAGCAATGTGGAAGGCTAGGTATTTGTCTTTTATGGGCAAGGTCCTGGTCCTAAAGGTGGATGTGTTGCCGTCTCTTTTGTATTTGGCGTACATCTACCCATTGCCGGCTTGTCTGAGGAGGCCTCTAGTGAGGCTTGTGTTTCAGTTCATGTGGGGTGGCAGGTACGAGTGGGTCGCCAGGGCACGCATGCTCTGTCCCATCGGGAGGTACCACATCTCCCCCTCAAGCTGGACGCAATTTTTGTTTATTTCTTGTTAACGGAGCTTGCTCATCCAGTGATACACCCGTCCGGTTACCTCCTGCGGGTGTTCTTCTCGTATCAGGCGAGAAGCGTAATGGTGTGGTCTAACACAGGCCCTCGGGCGGAACAGCTGCCGTGGCACTTTGGTCATGCGGCCAAGTGGCTGCGTGCGCACCCTGAGGTTGAAGTTGCCCGAGTAGGTTTAGATCACAGGCACCTGTACAAGGAGGTCAGACAGGCAGGGAGTCCGGCGCCTGTAGTGGGCATCTCGGCAGTGGTCTGGGAGGGAGTGCAGGCGCGGGGCCTGGACAACAGGCTCAAGGACCTGAATTGGTTGAGCCTCCACAAGTGCTTGCCGGTACGTTCCATCATGTACCCGTACGCTACGGTCACAAGACACAGTCCTCCTAACTGTCCCTAGAATTTCTAAGCAAACAGCTGGAGGCAGGGCTTTCTCCTATAGAGCTCCATTTTTATGGAATGATCTGCCTACCCATGTGAGAGACGCAAACTCGGTCTTAACCTTTAAGTCTTTACTGAAGACTCATCTCTTCAGTGGGTCATGTGATTGAGTGTAGTCTGGCCCAGGAGTGTGAAGGTGAACGGAAAGGCACTGTATCAACGAACCGCCCTTGCTGTCTCTGCCTGGCCGGTTCCCCTCCCTCCACTGCGATTCTCTGCCTCTAACCCTATTACAGGGGCTGAGTCACTGGCTTACTGGTGCTCGTCCATGCCGTCCCTAGGAGGGGTGCGTCACTTGAGTGGGTTGAGTCGCTGACGTGGTTTTCCTGTCTGGGTTGGCTCCCTACCTTGGGTTGTGCTGTGGCAGAGATCTTTGTGGGCTATACTCGACCTTGTCTCAGGATGGTAAGTTGGTGGTTGAAGATATCCCTCTAGTGGTGTGGGGGCTGTGCTTTGGCAAAGTGGGTGGGGTTATATCCTGCCTGTTTGGCCCTGTCCGGGGGTATCATCGGATGGGGCCACAGTGTCACCTGACCACTCCTGTCTCAGCCTCCAGCATTTATGCTGCAGTAGTTTATGTGTCGGGGGGCTAGGGTCAGTCTGTTATATCTGGAGTATTTCTCCTGTCTTATTCGGTGTCCTGTTTGAATTTAAGTATGCTCTCTCTAATTCTCTCTTCCTCTCTCTCGGAGGACCTGAGCCCTAGGACCATGCCTCGGGACTACCTGGCATGATGACTCCTTGCTGTCCCCAGTCCACCTGGCCGTACTTCTGTTCCAGGTTCAACTGTTCTGCCTGCGGCTATGGAACCCTGACCTGTTCACCAAACGTGCTACCTGTCCCAGACCTGCTGTTTTCAACTCTCTAGAGACAGCAGGAGCGGTAGAGATAATCTCAATAATCGGCTATGAAAAACCAACTGACATTTACTACTGAGGTGCTGACCTGTTGCACCCTCGACAACTACTGTGATTATTATTATTTGACCATGCTTGTCATTTATGAACATTTGAACATCTTGGCCATGTTCTGTTATAATATCCACCCGGCACAGCCAGAAGAGGACTGGCCACCCCACATAGCCTGGTTCCTCTCTAGGTTTCTTCCTAGGTTTTGGCCTTTCTACGGAGTTTTTCCTAGCCACCGTGCTTCTACACCTGCATTGCTTGCTGTTTGGGGTTTTAGGCTGGGTTTCCGTACAGCACTTTGATATATCAGCTGATGTAAGAAGGGCTATATAAATACATTTGACCAGGAGAACAGAGGGGCAGTAGAGAGAGGGGTGACAGTGAAACAGAGGACTATGAAGGAGAGGAGAGTGAGAAAAGGAGGGAGAAATGGGTAAAGGTGAGACAGAGGACTATGAAGGAGAGAGAGTAGGGTGAGTAAAGGAGAGAGAAAGGGGAGGAGAGAGAGGACTATGAAGGAGACAGGTGAGAGGGAGAGAAGGAGGGACAGAGGGGTGAAGAAGAGACAGAGAACTATGGAGAGAAAGGAGGGGAGTGAAGGATACATAGATAGTTTTAGTAAAATATTGGGAGGTTGCATAAAGGAGAGAGAGAGAGACAGAAATAGGAGGAAGGCATATTAATATTTCATCCTGCAGGGGGAGGTGCTGTCCCAGCAGTCCTTGTGATCAGCAAGGCGATAACAATATTTACCTTAAACATAGCACTGTGGGACATGAGAGCAGATGAGAGAGGAGAGGAGCCCCAGCCTTAGCCCAGACGCAATTTTAAACACGCAGAAAGATGCCTGTACACCTCAACTAAACTGGGTCACCACTGGCCACAACACACAGACAGAGGAAGATTTAACGGGAGATAAAGGGAGGGAGAAAAGAAAGGGTAGGAGAGTAAAGGGGGATAAAATGGGGGTAAGGGAGACAAATTGAGTGGAAGAGAGATGGAGGCAAAAGAGGTGAACAAAGAGGAGGGCTATAGGATAAAAATGGAGAGATAGAATGGGTAGGAAAGTTCAGGGGAGTAAAAAGGAGAGATTGAGGGAGGAGAAGAGTGAGAGTGAAGAGGGAGAAAGTAAATCATTTATTCAGTTCTATGTTTCTGTGGGGCACCAGCAGTGTGGCTTAAAGCTTTAGGCCTTAAGAGGCTATTCATGATGGAGTTCCAACCATTACAGTGTTTAAAGTGCTGCCCCCCACTCCCTGTATTACAGTATGCTTAGCTCTTACATGACCCATACCTCCATGGTTTATATCACATTCCACGGAGGGCCAAGTGTTTTGCTCCACCCTTGTAATGATGAATTAAGGGTACTAATTAGTAAGGAACTCCCCTCACCTGGTTGTCTAGGTCTTAATAGAAAGGAAAAAACTAAAACCCGCAGACACTCGGCCCTCCATGGAATGAGTGTACACCCCTGGTTTGTGATCATGTCTTTGTTTACTTCTCAACACAGGTGTGTACGTATCACATCTCACAAGGTAAGCAAGACGTCTGAATCACAGACACGTCTCCAACTTACCCGGCAGCACGAAACGATGGGACAGGGATGGGACTTGGAACACCATGTAAGCTTTACAGACTAACAGAACACATCTTTCCCCCCAAAAATACAAAGCAAAAAACCCTTTTATGTCTGTCGGGCGGTGGGTGAAGATCAACCAACCAGTGGCCAGCCGTCTGTCTGAGAGCTCATCAACATCAGACGGCTGGCAGGAAGAGCACCGGTTGGCACAGATGGCCCAAGTCAAACGGGACATTTTAATGAGGAACAACCAGGTATTAGTAGTCTAGGCAGGGAACGATGGAAGAGAAGAGGAGAAAGAGAGAACAACACACAGGTTCAGGCTGAGATGATTGGGGGTGAGGTGGGGGAGGAGAGGAGCGAAAGAGAGAATGGCAGCTGGGAGGGACTGGCTTTTTAAAATGTATTTGACAACTCCATATCATACAACACAGACCATAACACTATATACCATTCACTGCAGTATTCATACCTTATGGGAGATAAAACAGCATAAACTAAACTCATAACTGCCATCTATCTGCCTTTGAGGAGAATCTGAGGTTATTCTCACATTGGGAGGTTGAGCGTGAAGTAGAGGGCCTCTGGATGATATGCTGTCTCTTACTCCCACCTAGTGGTTATACATTAGATGTGCAAAGAAATTGGCAGTGTCTGAATACGCGTCGGCTACTTGTTGTTAATAGTATGCCAAAAAAGAATGCTTTATAGTAGGCTTATGTGAAATTTCCTACGTGTAATATGGTTTAAATGCCACGATGTCATTCTCATTTCAGCTTTTCATCTAGTAGAATTCGCTGCACACTACTGAGGAAAATAATCATATTCCGAAACCAACATGTCTGACAACAGCTGATAATCAACTGAGGGGACTCGTTCCAAAATGAACGAATGGCAGGAATCATCTAACGCAATTACGCGTTAGATGAAGCAGTCTCAGTAAGATGCTGTTATTTGTTGCTTTCTACATTCGTTTTTACCAAACAGTACATTCTAAATAGTATGTAGTACACGTTTTGAGCCCTACATATTTTGCAAAATCAAAATACAATTTTGGGCTTGCCTGTTTTGCATGTTATTTTGGCATTGATACGTGTCACATATCAGTTTGCAAACAATGTAAAAAATATATATATATAATTGAGAAAGCAACATACAAACATGGTCTCTTTTTTGTTTTCTTGAGTAAGGCAGCTCCAAAATGCAGGTGTTTGAGCCCAGCTCAGTGCTTTCTGTGGTGGTGGGGCAGCCAACAGAAAATACGTTGTGCCGTGATTGGCTCAGTGTTCTGTCACTCATTGGGACACTAAGTCACTGCCAAGTCTAAGGGTCCAGCTCGAAAATTCAAGCCCCTTGGGTGCTGCCATAGAGTTACATTAGAAGTGCCCATCCAAGAAGGCTCAAGGTCATTGGTCATAGATAAAATTATGTCAAATCACCTTATATCTACCGTAGCTTTGATTGGACTGATCATGTTAACGTCATACTTTAAAAATCTTAGCTAGTGTACCAGTTGTTAAAATACTTTGTGAATTTCACCAGGTTCATGTATTAATATAGCATGTTATGAGTAGGGGAGTGTGTACTTGTGTTTTACCCTGTGTGCTCGTGCTCTTTGAGAGTTAGGCACGCTTTTTCTGTTGGCTTCAGAAAAGTGACATTCCTTTAAGCACAAAGTCATGACACACAGTGTTTTGTTCATGAATAATGTGGTATACTTAGAGAGGTTACTCATAAGTGGATGGTCTTGTCCAGATGCAATTGTAATTGTACTTTTTAGGATGGTATTAACATTCTGAATTCAACATGCTTAGCTAGCTACGGTATTGTATGTGAGATGGCTAGCTCCTCGACTGATCCCAGTCCTTTGTATTGTGTGTCTATGTTGTGGAAAGAGGTGACAATTAGGAGAACATATTTGTGCTCTACAAATGTTTTGTATATTCTTTTGGATGCAGGTATGTGGTTTTATCATGGTAAGATTTGTGTTATTTGTTGACACATTATAAGGAGAGGCTGTACTCATTTCTGTATTCTAAAATCATTTTGATGCACTATGAGAGAAAGCGGCCACAATTATCAGAACATATTTGTGCTCAACAAATGTTTTGTATATTCTTTTGGATGCAGATGCAGAGAGAGAATTCTGATTCATTAAAACAACCTGATCTCCGAAGTCCACGTCTATAGTCTCAATCAATCACAAACAACGCACACACAACACAGAGTTAAGTCGACAATCGACTGGCTAATCATTTTTAATCATTACAATATGAAGAGAAATTATAGATAAAACGTATCGGTGCTCATCTGCCATTGGACATAAACATTACACAACAAGATGGAAATCGCGAATTCAACAATGAGTGGTTTGGAAGGAATCAGTGGCTACCTGCAAGCATTGCAAAGCCATCATTAGCCTGCTATTCAGTGGAGTGGGTGTGGGGTCCCAAGTCTAAGATTAAGGGTCTCTTTTCCAAGGCTAAATTATAAACATTCAACATTGGCTATGCTGTCAATGAAGCATGATTTGTGCCGCTCACAAAGCAACTGTTAGCTCAGATCTGCAAAATCAGATTTTAGTGAGTTCAAAACAACTGTTAGCTCGGATCTGCAAAATCAGATTTTAGTGAGTTCAAAACAACTGGGAACTCGGATCTGCAAAATCAGATTTTAGTGAGTTCAAAACAACTGGGAACTCGGATCTGCAAAATCAGATTTTAGTAAGTTCAAAACAACTGGGAACTCGGATCTGCAAAATCAGATTTTAGTGAGTTCAAAACAACTGTTAGCTCGGATCTGCAAAATCAGATTTTAGTGAGTTCAAAACAACTGGGAACTCGGATCTGCAAAATCAGATTTTAGTAAGTTCAAAACAACTGGGAACTCGGATCTGCAAAATCAGATTTTAGTGAGTTCAAAACAACTGGGAACTCGGATCTGCAAAATCAGATTTTAGTGAGTTCAAAACAACTGGGAACTCGGATCTGCAAAATCAGATTTTAGTGAGTTCAAAACAACTGGGAACTCGGATCTGCAAAATCAGATTTTAGTGAGTTCAAAACAACTGGGAACTCGGATCTGCAAAATCAGATTTTAGTAAGTTCAAAACAACTGGGAACTCGAATCTGCAAAATCAGATTTTAGTGAGTTCAAAACAACTGGGAACTCGGATCTGCAAAATCAGATTTTAGTGAGTTCAAAACAACTGGGAACTCGGATCTGCAAAATCAGATTTTAGTGAGTTCAAAACAACTGGGAACTCGGATCTGCAAAATCAGATTTTAGTGAGTTCAAAACAACTGGGAACTCGGATCTGCAAAATCAGATTTTAGTGAGTTCAAAACAACTGGGAACTCGGATCTGCAAAATCAGATTTTAGTGAGTTCAAAACAACTGGGAACTGGGGAAAAACGAGCTGCGACTGGGAAAATACACTTTCCAGAGCTACGACCTGAAGATCTCAGCTCCTGAGTGGTGCAGCAGTCTAAGGCACTGCATCTCAGTGTTTGGGGCATCGCTACAGACACCTTGGTTCGATTCCAGGCTGTATAACAACCGCCCGTGATTGGGAGTCCCATAGGGCGGCGCACAATTGGCCCAGCGTCATCCAAGTTTGACCGGTGTAGGCCGTATTTGTAAATAAGAATTTGTTCTTAACAGACTTGCTTAGTTAAATAAAGGTTACATTTAATGATTCAACCTTTTTTTCCAGAGTTCCCAGTTGTCTCGAAAGCACCATAAATCCATAGAATGCCAGACTTTGATGCCAAAGTTTGATGACAAAATGTACCCACGAAGGACCGCCACGCCAACTTGTGTGCTGCTGCATGAAGTATGTAATATGGCAGGGAGATATGTATACTGTAGTTAAGAAAGTAATACTAAGTGTGTGTTGTGTAGTAAGCTGTTAGTAGCCCATGTGCCTCACCTTAATAATTTGGTCTATTTTCAACTCTTAATCTCACCTACTGTTCTGATTTGGTGGTGCACATGTAGCCTATAACCTGTTTTTGAGAAATATAATCATTGAATATTGTAAGAGTTTTCATAGTCTGCTCAAGGTCCTAAACAATATCATAACCACCATCGATAAGAGACATTACTGTGCAGCCGTATTCATCGACTTGGCCAAGGCTTTCGACTATTGTCAATCACCATATTCTTATCTGCAGACTCAACAGCCTTGGTTTCTCAAATGATTGCCTCGCCTGGTTCACCAACTACTTCTCTGATAGAGTTCAGTGTGTCAAATCGGACGGCCTGTTGTCCGGACTTCTGGCAGTCTCTATGGGGGTGCCACAAGGTTTAATTCTCGGGCCGACTCTCTTCTCTGTATTGTAGAGGAAATTTCCTGTATTTACCAAATCATGAGAGCAAACCACACACAAGTCAGAGTTATCATAAAGTCCATCTTTAATTATATGAGCTCCATCACAACCCTGTGACTCTCAGATCAATTCAGTGTCTATAAATGAATTCTCTGAGAGTGCTTACAAAACAGTTCTTAGTATCATTTATATCCAAGACACACCCATCTAAACTCACATGACGAATAACAGATCTTAGGAACATTACAAAGGAAGACTTTACTTGAGAGAGGAGTATCCCATAGCCAGACAGCATTAGCTATAAATTATCGTTCAGTTTGCTCTCCTAAAACGAGGTTCTACTCCTCGTTCTTGGTACAACATAGTACCAAGACATTAGGATATATATCAATTGTCATTTTAGACACTCCTTCTGGACAAGCTCACGGAGACACAGTGACTGGCACACAGACATTGTGGAGCCAACAGATAATTGGTTTCCCCTCAATCATCCCTGAACATGGTTTAAAAGATATGTTTACATATGAAGACAAGCTTGACCTCTCCCCTCTCTGCGGCCCAAGTAACTGAACCCTGACAGAGAACAGATAACTGCAACCGGCCAACAGTATTATCCAAAAATAGACATTCTAATGACATATCTCACATAAGCATAAAGTAAAATAAATAAAACATTTATTTATAAATGTTACCTAAATAATTCTGATTCTGCCACGACAGTATACATCAATGATGTAGCTCTTGCTGCTGGTGATTCTCTGATCCACCTCTACACAGACGACACCATTCTGTATACTTCTGGCCCTTCTTTGGACACTGTGTTAACTAACCTCCAGACGAGCTTCAATGCCATACAACTCTCATTCCGTGGCCTCCAACTGCTCTTAAATGCAAGTTAAACTAAATGCATGCTCTTCAACCGATCACTGCCCGCACCTGCCCGCCCGTCACTCCTCTGGACGGTTCTGACTTAGAATATGTGGACGACTACAAATACCTAGGTGTCTGGTTAGACTGTAAACTTTCCTTCCAGACTCACATTAAGCATCTCCAATACAAAATTACATCTAGAATCGGCTTCCTGTTTCGCAACAAAGCATCCTTCACTCAAGCTGCCAAACATACCCTCATAAAACTGACCATCCTACAGATCCTTGACTTCGGGAATGTCATTTACAAAATAGCCTCCAACACTCTACTCAACAAATTGGATGCAGTCTATCACAGTGCCATCCATTTTGTCACCAAAGCTCCATATACTACCCACCACTGCGACCTGTACGCTCTCGTTGGCTGGCCCTCGCTTCATACTCGTCGCCAAACCCACTGGCTCAAGGTCATCTACAAGTCTCTGCTAGGTAAAGCCCCACCTTATCTCAGCTCATTGGTCACCACTGCAAAAAACACTGAGGCTGGAGACTCATATCTCCCTCACTGGCTTTAAGCACCAGCTGTCAGAGCAGCTCACAGATCACTGCACCTCTAAATAGCCCACCAACTACCTCATCCCCATACTGTATTTATTTATTTATCTTGCTCCTTTGCACCCCAGTATCTCTACTTGCACATTCATCTTCTGCACATCTACCATTCCAGTGTTTAACTGCTGTATTGTAATTACTTCACCACAATGGCCTATTTATTGCCTGACCTCCCTTCTCCTACCTCATTTGCACGTACTGTATATAGACTTTTTCTACTATATTATTGACTGTATGTTTTGTTTATTCCATGTGTAACTCTGTGTTGTTGTATGTGTCGAACTGCTTTGCTTTATCTTGGCCAGGTCGCAGTTGCAAATGAGAACTTGTTCTCAACTTGCCTACCTGGATAAATAAAGGTGAAATAAAATTAATT
The DNA here is from genome assembly GCF_013265735.2 of Oncorhynchus mykiss. Classification (NCBI taxonomy): domain Eukaryota; kingdom Metazoa; phylum Chordata; class Actinopteri; order Salmoniformes; family Salmonidae; genus Oncorhynchus; species Oncorhynchus mykiss. Next base: position 30,098,979 of record NC_048591.1, on the reverse strand, counting down.
TAAAAAATTAATTACATTCCCCTTTATTTATCCTATAGTTCTGACTTGGTGTACAGGGAGAACACTGTCAGAATGGCCCATGTTCTGAATTCTGTCGCTGTACATTTCAAAAGTGTGTCCTAGCTCGCTCATGAATGTCTTAATCAAAATTACAGATTGCCTCTTATCTGCTTGTTGTCCCTTATGCAATAGTTTGTACATCTCAATTGTCAGTAGAAACCACATTTGTTTAAGCAAGTCAGCCATATCAGCTATGTTTTTTTAAAGGCAGTAAATGAGGCTGAATGAACTGTTTCGCTGCCAGACAAGGCTCCAGTGATAGCCAGGGGAGCAGTGGTAAGGTGTTGGGACAGGTGTTGGGACTCTGCTGTTGGGACAGCTTTAGGCAGGCCCTAACATTTTGTGGGCACTGTTTGTCACCGTTATAGTGCAATTCATGTGTTGTGGCTTTGCTGGTATGCATGACACTTTTTATTGTTTTGCCCCACAAAGATTTACATGCTAAAATCGCCATTGAGTACGATAAGTTTAAGTAGTAAATTGGAAATTAAAGGTAGTTGTGTAGTAACTCAAGCATGTCAGTAGAGGTCAGTGTTTAGTCGTGAATTGTCTCATCGCCTTTGACTAAGATGATCTATTATATTGAAAAGATAGCCGAGATGACCCTGTAACAATGGAACTACATATCCTCAATGATTGAAGAGATGCTTAAGTCTAAACGGATCCTTGGGACATCCAAACCCGTACGTCACCCCATTGAAATGTAAAAGTAAAACGGTTAAGGTAAGGGTTAATAAGGGTTATAGTTAAGGTAAGAGTTAAGGTGAGGGGTTAGGGTAGGGACGTTCAAAGGAAACCTGATATAATTAACCGTGAAGGGATGTAGCCAACATACACACCTATGTTGGCTACATTTGGTAAGAGTTTAGGGTCAGAGACCACAGAGTTTTTGTTTCAGTGAAGGAAGAGGGTTAGCCTCTCTGGACTGTGTTAGATGCCCAATGTGGCGTAGGGGAAATAATGGACATACATGGAAATATTAGGCCATATTTTGTCAAGTTTTTTTCAATAAGGTGCAGCTATTTTCGAAATGTATTTAAAATAGCTGTATGCATATAAGCCTGTTTCTCATGATGTGATCAAACATTCTCATGTTTTTATTTATGGACGAGAAAAATCAAATGAAGCAGTGGAATTTCGTTTTGTATCATTAATTCAATAAGCTATTTGAAAATGATTCTGAACATAACTGAAGTGAGTAGCTGCACAGACTGACGGAAATTATTCCATTGGTATTTTTTCAATACGAGTCTGGTCAAAATGATTTTCCCCAATGATATGTCCTCGTGAAAGCTGGATAACTAAATATCAAAAACTAACAACAAATATTGAATAAAACTCAATGTGGTTATAATTTATTCAAGGTAGCTTTATGTAATAATTTATACCACATTAAACCTATAGGGTTCCGACATTTACTGGGATACCAGTTTGTTGCCCACACCAAATAACTTTTTTTCTAAGGTAGGCCCACAAAATACTATGGAATATATGACTTTTCTATTTCTTTTCTTTTCTATTTTCATTTAACTACGAAATTACCCAGCAAACAACACAGATCGTATATAGGTACCGTTGCTAATGTGCAGGCTTCCTGCCAGTAGTCTTTCTTACTTTTTGCTGAGACACTGAAACTGCAGATCGCTGTCCAGGGCAAAGAAAAAAACGTGTGGTGTTTTCAGTCAACGACTTTCTGGTCGACAAGCCATCAAGTTCAATTCAATAATTATCCAAAAAGTGAAGTACGTTTTTTCGCTTAATTTTTTGTGGGTCGTAAACTAGGATCATATGGGTTCAGTCACGGGTTGAAATCAGTCACAGTCTAAAATGACGTATCTCTCTCTAGTCGACAGGGATGCTGTGCTTAGGCAAACGATTTATTGCGCCACACAGCTCTCACTTTAAGGCCCAATTAAACAGTAACGAGGCCAAATTGATGTGAAGATAAAATGCGGGCAATTACCATATTGCTTGATGCTTATTTAGAGAACATTTCGTCTTTGATTGGTCTATTTACTGACAAATTATACAATTTTACATAGATACTCGTATGATCTATTCCTCTCTTCAAAACTCATTAGTATAAATTAAATTGTAATATCAGACGGCATTACTGCTTCCTATAAGCCTAAATAATAAATAATTCTAAATCATTATGATCCATATTGTAGACTAATTGTATACATTTTGAAGTGTGTGTGTGTTCCATTACTGGGGTCTCACAGCAGGCACATCTGGCTCCTGTGATGTCTGTTACTTCATGGTGCTTCAGCCTGATTCATGGGCCTGCTCGGCCTCAGCTGGTATTCCACTTCAACCATTTTGCATTACATACCTCCCAAAACCTCTCTCCTTTCACCCACATACCTTCCCAGACTCTCCCTCTGTCTCTCCCCACAGCTCTCAAAGTCCCTATTCATCTGGCTGTCTCCCCCTACCTTACAAAAAAACCCTCTGTCTATCTCTCTCACTCATATCACTATGTCGTCCCAGACCTACTGTGTATCCAGTCCCTCTGTCTGTCTCTCTCACTCATATCACTATGTCGTCCCAGACCTGCTGTGTATCCAGTCCCTCTGTCTGTCTCTCTCACTCATACCACTATGTCATGTCCTAGACCTACTGTGTATCCAGTCCCTCTGTCTGTCTCTCTCACTCATACCACTATGTCGTCCCAGACCTACTGTGTATCCAGTGCCTCTGTCTGTCTCTCTCTCTCATACCACTATGTCATGTCCCAGACCTACTGTGTATCCAGTCCCTCTGTCTGTCTCTCTCACTCATACCACTATGTCATGTCCCAGACCTACTGTGTATCCAGTCCCTCTGTCTGTCTCTCTCACTCATACCACTATGTCGTCCCAGACCTACTGTGTATCCAGTCCCTATGTCTGTCTCTCTCTCTCATACCACTATGTCATGTCCTAGACCTACTGTGTATCCAGTCCCTCTGTCTGTCTCTCTCACTCATACCACTATGTCGTCCCAGACCTACTGTGTATCCAGTCCCTCTGTCTGTATCTCTCACTCATACCACTATGTCATGTCCTAGACCTACTGTGTATCCAGTCCCTCTGTCTGTCTCTCTCACTCATACCACTGTGTCATGTCCTAGACCTACTGTGTATCCAGTCCCTCTGTCTGTCTCTCTCACTCATACCACTATGTCATGTCCTAGACCTACTGTGTATCCAGTCCCTCTGTCTGTCTCTCTCGCTCATATCACTATGTCGTCCCAGACCTACTGTGTATCCAGTCCCTCTGTCTATCTCTCTCACTCATATCACTATGTCGTCCCAGACCTACTGTGTATCCAGTCCCTCTGTCTGTCTCTCTCACTCATACCACTATGTCGTCCCAGACCTACTGTGTATCCAGTCCCTCTGTCTGTCTCTCTCTCTCATACCACTATGTCGTCCCAGACCTACTGTGTATCCAGTCCCTCTGTCTGTCTCTCTCACTCATACCACTATGTCATGTCCCAGACCTACTGTGTATCCAGTCCCTCTGTCTGTCTCTCTCACTCATACCACTATGTCGTCCCAGACCTACTGTGTATCCAGTCCCTCTGTCTGTCTCTCTCTCTCATACCACTATGTCATGTCCTAGACCTACTGTGTATCCAGTCCCTCTGTCTGTCTCTCTCACTCATACCACTATGTCGTCCCAGACCTACTGTGTATCCAGTCCCTCTGTCTGTATCTCTCACTCATACCACTATGTCATGTCCTAGACCTACTGTGTATCCAGTCCCTCTGTCTGTCTCTCTCACTCATACCACTGTGTCATGTCCTAGACCTACTGTGTATCCAGTCCCTCTGTCTGTCTCTCTCACTCATACCACTATGTCATGTCCTAGACCTACTGTGTATCCAGTCCCTCTGTCTGTCTCTCTCGCTCATATCACTATGTCGTCCCAGACCTACTGTGTATCCAGTCCCTCTGTCTATCTCTCTCACTCATATCACTATGTCGTCCCAGACCTACTGTGTATCCAGTCCCTCTGTCTGTCTCTCTCACTCATACCACTATGTCGTCCCAGACCTACTGTGTATCCAGTCCCTCTGTCTGTCTCTCTCTCTCATACCACTATGTCGTCCCAGACCTACTGTGTATCCAGTCCCTCTGTCTGTCTCTCTCACTCATACCACTATGTCATGTCCCAGACCTACTGTGTATCCAGTCCCTCTGTCTGTCTCTCTCTCTCATACCACTATGTCATCCCAGACCTACTGTGTATCCAGTCCCTCTGTCTGTCTCTCTCACTCATACCACTATGTCATGTCCCAGACCTACTGTGTATCCAGTCCCTCTGTCTGTCTCTCTCACTCATACCACTATGTCATGTCCCAGACCTACTGTGTATCCAGTCCCTCTGTCTGTCTCTCTCACTCATACCACTATGTCATGTCCCACACCTACTGTGTATTCAGTGCCTCTGTCTGTCTCTCTCACTCATACCACTATGTCGTCCCAGACCTACTGTGTTTCCAGTCCCTCTGTCTGTCTCTCTCACTCATACCACTATGTCATGTCCTAGACCTACTGTGTATCCTGTCCCTCTGTCTGTCTCTCTCACTCATACCACTATGTCATGTCCTAGACCTACTGTGTATCCAGTCCCTCTGTCTGTCTCTCTCACTCATACCACTATGTCGTCCCAGACCTACTGTGTATCCAGTCCCTCTGTCTATCTCTCTCACTCATACCACTATGTCGTCCCAGACCTACTGTGTATCCAGTCCCTCTGTCTGTCTCTCTCACTCTTACCACTATGTCATGTCCCAGACCTACTGTGTATCCAGTCCCTCTGTCTGTCTCTCATTGATCTATTTCCAGAAATGTTTCATATCCAACCTCTCTTCCTTGTTCAGTATGTTTCTCTTTATCTCTGTTTGTCTCTTGAGTCTCAATCATTCACATCCTTCACTTCCTCTCGCTCCTCTCATCTCCACTTTTCTATCATGGAAAATAGTTTGAGGTTTTCAGCATAACCTCAAGGCTATAGGAATACTGCCGGATGTTGCCCCATGCCTTGAATGTGTTATGGCTACACCATAAAACACTCACACAACTTCACCTCTCAGTCATCTAGACCAGTGATTCTCAACCTTTTTTGCTTGCTGTACCACCAACTGAAATTAGCTCTGCCCAGAGTACCCCTGAAGTACCCACTCATGTGCATTCTACCAGTTAGCCTATGGTCTCATGAGTCTTCTCTAGTACCCCCTGTGGATAGGCCATGTACCCCCAGGGTCCTAGTACCCCTGTGGATAGGCCAAGTACCCCCATGGTCCTAGTACCACATAAACACCATTATCCCAGAAACCCTAGACCCACTGCAATTTGCATACCGCCCCAACAGATCCACAGATGATGCAATCTCTATTGCACTCAACACTGCCCTTTCCCACCTGGACAAAAGGAACACCTATGTGAGAATGCTGTTCATTGACTACAGCTCAGCGGTCAACATCATAGTGCCCTCAAAGCTCATCCCTAAGCTAAGGACCCTGGGACTTAACACCTCACTCTGCAACTGGATCCTGGACTTCCTTATGGGCTGCCCCCAGGTGGTAAGGGTAGGGAAGAACACATCCGCCACACTGATCCTCAACACGGAGGCCCCTCAGGGGTGCATGCTCAGTCCACTCCTGTACTCCCTGTTCACTCATGACTGCATGGCCAGGCACGACGCCAACACTCTCATCAAGTTTGCCAGTGACACTACAGTGGTAGGCCTGATCACCGACAACAACGAGACAGCCTGTAGGGAGGAGGTCAGAGACCTGGTCGTGTGGTGCCAGGACAACAACCTCTCCCTCAATGTAATCAAGACAAAGAAGATGATTGTGGACTACAGGAAAAGGAGGCCCGTGCACTCCACCATTCTCATCGCCGGGGTTGTAGTGGAACAGGTTGAGAGCTTCAAGTTCCCTGGTGTCCACATCACCAACAAACTATCATGGTCCAAACACACTAAGACGGTAGTGAAGAGTGGCACGACAAAGCCTATTCCCTCATTCGGAGACTGAAGAGATTTGGCATGGGTCCTCAGATCCTCAAAAGGTTCTACAGCTGCACCATCGAGAGCATCCTGACTGGTTGCATCAATGCCTGGTATAGCAACTGCTCGGTCTCCGACCGCAAGGCACTACAGAGGGTAGTGCGTACGGCCCAGTACATCACTGGGGTCAACCTTCTTGCCATCCAAGACCTCTATATCAGGCGGTGTCAGAGGAAGGACCTAAAAATTGTCAAAGACTCCAGCCACCCTAGTCAAAGACTGTTCTCTCTGCTAAAGTCAAGGTCCAAAGTGCTTCTTAACAGCTTCTACCCCCAAACCATAATACTCCTGAACAGCTAATCAAAGGGCTACCCAGACCCCTCTTTTACGCTGCTGCTACTCTCTGTTTATAATTTATGCATAGTCACTTTAACTCTACCTACATGTACATATTACCTCAATTACCTTGACTAACCGGTGCCCCCGCACATTGACTCTGTACCGGTACCCGCTGTATATAGCCTCGCAGTTAACACCCTGCTGCTGTTTAATTATTAAGTTACTTTTATTTTTTTAAATTACATTTTTACTTAATAAAGCATTGTTGGTTAATAAGGGCTTGTAAGTAATCATTTCACTGTAAGGTGACATGTGACAAATACAACTTGATTAGATTTAAGGCCATGGAGTAAGAAAAATAATGTCTATTTCTACTTTTTTTTTACAGTATTTGTGGGTGGAAGTGTAAATGATTACTTGTTGTGTTCGGTCAGCTCTCCCTAGATAACACATGTTCTCCAGCTTTGTTTTGGTCATGTGGTCTCATCATTACACGGATTTCATTGCATTAAACAAAGGCTGAAGCTTTCTAGACCCCAGTTGCCACCCACTCTACGGAAAAAAATATTGATGCCCACAGAATGAGAGCATTGGGGACATGTGATCATCCTGGGGTGAGTTTTCAGAGAAAACATGGCCAGCGTGCATGACGTGAGGGGGATTCTTTGTTTTCTTGTAGTCATGTTACTCTTGTTTTGGTATCTATTTGCTTCGTACCCACACCATACCCCCACCTCATCTTCACAAGTCCCTCCCTCCCCTTCATGTGTGTCACCACATTCCAGCCTGGGATAACTATAGTTTTAACTCTGCTTTGAGGAAAGTAACACATTTTCCAGGGGAACAAATAGTACATTTTAAGGTGACTAAGACTATTTAAATACAGACCCCCCAAAAAAACATTATGCCCTGCCATTAGTTGAATACAGACCCCAGGAAGTGACTACTTTTGAGAAACTATTGGATTGGCTGCCTTCAACTAATGGCAGGGCTGCATCTAGAACTGCATGTTGAAGATAGAAATTGAATGATTAGAGCACACACAATCTCCTATACTATTCCAATAGAGCCTCATTAATTTATTTAAATTGACTCATTTCCTTATATGAACTGTAACTCAGTAACTCGTGTTGCATTTGTTTTTTTCCCAGTGTAGTTTCCTTTCTACATTTAATAGCCATATTTTGTTACTGTTAGCATTCTCAGTGTTCTTGTGCCAGTGTCACGCCCTGGCCTTAGTTATCTTTGTTTTCTTTATTATTTTGGTTCGGTCAGGGTGGGACGAGGGTGGTATGTGTGTTTTAGTCCTGTCTAGGTTTTTTTGTACATCTATGGGGTTTTGGTATTGTCTAGGTAAATGTAGGTCTATCGTTGTCTCTGATAGGATCCCCAATTTAGGTTGCGATTTCCATTTTGGTTTTGTGGGTTATTGTCTATGTGTAGTTGCATGTCAGCACTCGTGTTTATAGCTTCACGTTCGTTTTGTTATTTTGTTTAGTGTTCTTCGTTTTAATAACAGAAGAATGTATTCATCTCACGCTGCGCCTTGGTCCCCTCGTTATGACCAACGTGACAGCCGGTGTAATAAAAGTGTAATAACTTTTGGAGCATCATTTTATTAGCATGTTACATTTTACTTTGGCAATTGCATTTTAATTGCATAGCAATTAACTACTGTACACAAGAGGAATAGTGACTTCCTTATTCCACTTATGTAACAATTCTGTTATTAGGTAATTATAAAGACGTTTCCAAAGTCCTATGTAACAACATTGTTATTTTAATAATCACTAAGTTACTAAACATGTAGAATAACTTGATTTCAAGTGTTACTGCATTACCTTATGTCACTTATTTATTAAAATATATTTATTAGTCATTTTGAAGCTTCAAAAGTGGTTTAGTCTAATGTTGTGGTGATTCCATGTCCCTCGTGTATTTCATTCTAGGCTATAGGCTATAATTAAGATTCATATCTAAGAGCCCTCCAAACCATGTGCTAATGATCATATACTGTATCTAGATTAATTCAACAAACTATTGTAGTTTTTTGTTCTTCATCAAATATTTTGCAGCCATCAAATACATATTTGGGGATTTTCAAATAACTCACATATATTCAAATACCTTCAAATATGATTTGGTTTTCTGAGACCTGTATTTGAATATCAAAGAAAACAGTTGCCTTTTAGTTGAAACTCTATTTAAACTATATTCAACAACCTCAAGTATTTAAAAAGTCTTCTTTTCAAAATAAATACAAAGTATAACAATTTTCTGTCCAGGTTTGCTCCAATCCACTGTCTTTTTTCCAAACATACGTCAAGCAAAAACACACAAACGCACATACATGCACACACACTGTTATGGTCGTGAGAGGAGGGTTCTGGTACAATGTATGAAACAAGGAATGAACCAAGGCAAACCTCACTCCAGCAGATTGATATTTTGCCTGGCTCCACAACTGTCAAAACATCTCTGCCTGCCTGCCTACCCTAAGCCAACGTACTGCCTCATCAAAGCAGCCTGCCGTCCATCCCATCAGACAGCCAGCCAGCGAGCCCAGCTGTAACAGCCTGGATCAAATAACTCACATGCAGTCTCTGATGTACTGCTGGGATACCTCATCCAGAATCTCTTTCTCTTTCAGAACTCTGTCATGGTAGTAATAGTCTATCATAAAACAGAGGATAGGGTGTCTCTCCGCCTCTTGTTTTTTTACTGGCTGGTCCTCCCCCCTTCTCACTCTGTCTCTCTTTCCTTCTTTCTCCCCTTCTCTCTCTCTCCTCTATCTTGGTCTCTCAAGCGTCACTTATACCTGGTTCTAACATCTGATTACAGTCAGATCACAATGTGTCTTTTAATCGTCTACACCTGTCTAAAAATTAGAACGTGGATTCTTTGTACTGATCCTGTCCACATTCTAATTTTTAGACAGGTGTAGATGATTAAAAGACACATTGTGATCTGACTGTAATCAGATCTTCCTGGACCACCTCCAGAGATGGTCAGACACTCATTGTGTCTGGATATCTTACGAATGTAGAAGGATCTGGACAGTGTAACCATTTAAATTACGCCATTGACTTATGGCATCACTACGTATCTTACAATATCTGTCAAATTATTTGCATACCCTGAGGATATCTGGTCACACAGTGGATGGATAAGAGACACATTTTACTACCATGTGTAGATGCAACAGCTCCAATATGGGCAGAATCAGAATGTGGATAAGATCAGAACAAAAGAAGCATGTCCAGCCAGGTCACCGTGGTACGAGTCAGTATTCATCGTCCATCCATGTCTGAGGACGTGGCCAAAGGTTGCATGTTCGCATCCAGCGATAGAAAATAGTTTTTTATCGATATATTTTTAAGCCTAACCCAAACCTTAACCTTTACTTTAACCATTCAGAGTTAATAATGCCTAACCTTAAGATTTCAAAATTTGATGTTTGGAACAACTTTGAATTTTGACGCTTAAGAAACATGGATGAACGTCTAATTCTAACGTGAGACTGTGAGAGCTTGTTGCGCATGTTATCCCCAGGTATAAACAAGGCTTCAGTTTCAGCTGTCTGTTCCTCTCTTCTCTGTATCCTTCCCTCTCTCTCTCACTGTTTTTCGATGCATTAATATCCTGGGGGTTGTGGGGTTAAGTTGTCCTTAGCGTGTGAGAGGAATGAGGAAAGCCCAGGTCTGCACCAGTGGAAGGGTCAGAGGTTAAGTGCCTGGACAGGGGGGTTGCTGCTGAGGATTAAAATCAACACCCAAACACATCCGCTGCTTTACCTCAGACAAGAACATGACAACAGAGATGTTATACACAACTTATTTATACACATAGCTATAGTATAATATAGTATAATGCAGGAATACACTCCCGGAAACACACTAATACTGTAGTTGTACATACACACAAACTCAGAAGCAAAAGCACGAACACACACACATCGATTCGGAGTGACAGAGGCAGCTGCCAGTGTGATCTCTAGGTCATGTTAGCTCACATGACCCAGGGGGGGTGAATGTCTGTGAAGTGAGTTACCAGATCACATGCTGATGGGGGTTAGTGTAGGTTCGAAGTGTAACCCTATGGAACAGACAGAGGGATACAGAGGGCCCCTGGTAACCACTAACATGGCCATACGCACTGCTCACAACTCATAGTGCAACCAAATGGCTAAATAAGAATGTTATATACCTCTCTTTGTCTTTATCTCTTTCCTTTCATTACATGTTGTACAATTAATTCAACTAGTTTGGGTTTTAAGTAGACTCTGGGGTGTATTCAGTTCACGAGGAGGGTACATTAGTAAAACTAATTTCTGTGGTCGCAGCTTTGCTTGGGACTTTTCCAACGACAGCGATTTGTCTTCATCTTTAATGGTACTGCCTGATTAGGAAAGCAAACAGTCTTTCTGGTGATACTGTACAGGATTGTATATTGGATTGTGTGTTTATGGGAGTGTGTGTGTGTGAGGAAGTTTACGTTTGTGTCCTCATATTGGCCCAATTATTTCGTATTCAACAATAAAAATGTCAGCTGTATGATTGATCCAAAGTGGGTAAACATTTCTGTTGACATCTCTATTTATAAAGTGTGTAGTCCCTCCAAGGGCTGAGACGAGACTCGATTAATCAGACCAGTGTTTTAATTAGGGCTAATATCCTCAGGGTGGCGCGCACACACACACACACACACACACACAGACCCTGTGTGTATGACCAAGGCCTGAGAGGGGTAAGGGGCAGCGAGGGTGAAGAGTGAGGGGGAGGAGGGTGTTCTGTTTGTCCAAACGCTCTGAGGGTTGTTCTCATTTAGAATTTGTGAAACAGACGTGTGTTTGTTACAGTAGAGTGCCCGTGGGCATTAATAGATGGTGCAGATGTTTGAATGTCTTGAGTACTGTTTCTAAGAAAGGCTGTTGTGTTCAAGTCCAACTCCATGTCAGGAACCTCTCTTTACGGTTCTATTTTTGCACAGGGCTTAGGGGTTTAAATACGTTTATTTGAAAACTACATGCTTGTCTCTCTATTCTTTTGTATTTTATATTGCGATGAATCACTGTCAATTATTTACTGCACATTGATGACAAACATTTCATACACAAAGATTGCATTGAGACCAAAATTACCTTGAAATTACAGTGTAACTTTCAATCAAATTAAAACTATTTTTAGTCATTGTATTTTCATTTTTTATTATAAATAGTAATAATACTGAGCTTGTACACAAGACATTGCACCATATCATTCTGTCAAATAATACAAAAAATCTATAAAAATGAAAGAAACCATTGGAAAGAAAAAACACTTTTCTTTCTGTTACAGACAAATGTACAATTGAGCGATGAGTGCTTGTGGCAACCTTTGATCTGTTGAGACATCCAGCTACCATTTAGTGAACAGGCGGACACGGTGTTCCTATAAGGTATGTGATGTAGTAATTTGACGAAAACGTTGCAGAAAGTTTAAGAATAATGTTGCAGAATTGTTTAGATACTTTAGAGAGAATAAATAAGGAAATGATGTAAAACAACACACTATTGATCTTTCCGTTTTTGCAACAAGAGAAACAAAAAGACACAAGCAAAAAAATGTATGAAATAATTTGGCTTTGTAATTCTTCATAAGTTTCTTTTGTTTACTTCTTTTTTTCCCCCTTGAATCAATCTGCTCCACATGGGCTTGGAATGACTTCAATGGTTCACAATGTGCATCCCACCTTTCTTTGTGGCTTTGCTGTCATAGCCATACTGACAATGTTGTTGTTTCTTTGTTTTGGACCTCGAAGCCTACGTAGGCACATGTAATAACCAATGACTCAAACATGATTCACATGTTTTACAGAAAGTTCTTAAGACACAAGATCTTTTTGTTTCATCTGTTTGGTGGCATTGTTGACTCTGAGGTACATGATATTGCACTTCTGGTCAGCTGGGTTGGTCTGTGGTGAGGTGGTCCTGGTTTCTCATGTGTCTCTTGGTCGTGAGTCACGTGCCCTAATAGGCCTCTATGAGAATGGATCAGCCCTGTCACCCATCAGAACCCCTGATACTTGTGAAGCTACAAGAGATCAGAGTTATCAACAGAACACAGTGAGAGTCCAATGCAAAGTTTCAGAACACTGAGCATTTAACATAATGAAGGGAACGGAACAGCTGTAGTATACATTACAGGTCTGTTTATGATGATGTCTCAAAGCTTCCTCTTTCTTTGATTGACATGTTTATTTTCTACACATTTCCTTGTTTGTTTGTTTGTTTGTTCCTCCGTCTATGGCTGGAATGTTGTGTTCTTTTCACTCTTTGTGTGGGAAGGAATCTTCTGGAACAAAACACATCAAATAAATGCAACGTCAAATAAAAGCCTGTTATTTTTTCCCTCAAGTAGCTTTCATTCAGAGATAAATAGAATGAATCTGTATTCCTTTGGCCCTACGACAAACATGTAAACAGGTTCACAGCTCTAAAGCCACTAGTGAGTCTGTTACTATACAGTCTGGTTGTGCTCTTCCACAGGCCTGACTTAAGGATGTCTTACCCCAACCGGGCCTCCACTCCTGGGCTGTGCTGTGGGTCTGTGTGGATTAGTCTTCCACGGTTTTCCTGGTCATAGTTGGCGCCCAATGTGGGGTAGACCACATCACAGCCAAGGGAATGTACCCAGTGGCATCTCTGTCAGTCATCAACGGACATTAATCTAAGTTCATGTGTTTCATTATTTGGGCCTTAAATTCCTCTCTATCAATGTCCTTTAACTTTAGTCTCTCTTCCATTACTTTCATCAAGCCTGAAGGAACAGATCATTGTTGAGTGGAAGTGCCTGGGTGAAGAAATAGGTAGCCAGGGATAGTGGAGGAAGCTTTTGGTCCTGATTACTTGAAGAGCCCCCTCAGTCTCAACATATACAGTACAGTACACATGTCCCTCAACCGAGACCAGGCTGGAGGTGGAGGTGGAGACTGGGCTGGGCCGGAGTTGGAGACTGGGCTTGGCCGGAAGAGGAGACTGGGCTGGGCCGGAGGTGGTGGTGGAGAATGGGCTGGGCTGGGCCGGAGGTGGAGACTGGGTTGGGCCGGAGGTGGAGGTGGAGACTGGGTTGGGACAGAGGTGGAGGTGGAGAATGGGCTGGGCCGGAGGTAGAGACTGGGCTGGAGGTGGAGACTGGGCTGGGCCAGAGGTGGAGAGGGGGTGGGGGGGGTCCTTAGATGGGCAGATCCTCAGGTGATCTCAGGTCTCAGATAATGAAGGGCACCTAAAAGGAAAAACAGAATTAACTAAGTTACAAGTTAACCTCAATTAAAAATAAAGACTGATGATCACTGACAGAGATAAAGAGGGTTTGAACCATGGGAGCAGCACTATCACGGTGATCAGTCTCACAGTGCAGCTGTGTGTGTGTGTGTGTGTGTGTGTGTGTGTGTGTGTGTGTGTGTGTGTGTGTGTGTGTGTGTGTGTGTGTGTGTGTGTGTATAGAAAGGTGAAGTGGGCAGACTTGATATCAGTCCCATTAAGGGCTGGGTTAGGCTTGACACTAGAGGCCCAGTACCAGTGAATCTGGGACAGGGATCAATACTGTTTCCCCAGCTGACCTCAGCAGGCCCACACCACACACCTGTTTCTAATTGCTCCCTGCCAGAGGATATTAGGATCCTTCCACCCCCCAGAAAATCCCTTTTCCCATTCTACAGACCTAACTGCACACGGGTATCCAGTCTCTGTGATTAATGACATCAAGATGTAGTCCCTCTGATGTGTGTGTGTGTGTGTGTGTGTGTGTGTGTGTGTGTGTGTGTGTGTGTGTGTGTGTGTGTGTGTGTGTGTGTGTGTGTGTGTGTGTGTGTGTGTGTGTGTGTGTGTGTGTGTGTGTGTGTGTGTGTCTTTTCTGTCCACTTAGAAATCTCTTCAAGATATTTCATTAGGCATTTCTTTCTCTCGGATATTAGGTGAAATATTCCCTCGATACCTGCAGTGCTTTATAAAGCCGTAGCAGTCAGCTACATGGACTGGTACCTTTGCTTTGAAGGGCGAGGTTGCTGCGAGGTCGAGGGACTGGCCTGATTGGGTGACCCGTGCAGGTCACCCCCCACAGAGGGAAATTGAAAACTACAGGGTGCTCTAATCACGTTTGAACGCATGTGGATGACATCGATTTTTGAGAGTTACATGAACGTTTGTTTGATGTCAGAGTTAACCTTAGTGTAATGTTAATGTGAACTGAAGGGCCTCCTCACAGTTAAACAAGCCTCCCATAAGAAAAAGTTCCAGGAGACACTATCTTATACTATTAGTGCTGTTTGACAGGAAGTAACAATTGCTGACAGGCGAGGCGAGGTGAGGCGAGGCGAGGTGACGTGAGCTACAGTATACCAGAGGACAGATATGATCCAATATAGTCAGCATTACTTCAGAGATAAGATCAATATAGTCAGCATTACTTCAGAGATAAGATCAATATAGTCAGCATTACTTCAGAGATAAGATCAATATAGTCAGCATTACTTCAGAGATAAGATCAATATAGTCAGCATTACTTCAGAGATAAGATCAAACAACTATTCCTGTCTGCAACCCTGCTGTTTTTGTTGGATGGAAAAACGTCATATGAACACTGATAGAGTCCTATCAACACATTTGTCCTTTGTAAATATTTTGGCGTGGTAGACTTAAGAGCAGTGAAAACTCAAGGCGGCTACAGTTGATATGATTGGAGAGAGATCTTCCTAAGTGTTTAAGTGGTAATAAAAGTGAGAGATATTGACCTTACTTTGTCCGTGGTACTGCCCATACTGGTAGGAGGCCACAGGGTCCACGCTGTAGGCAGGAGCGCTGTAGGAGGACGGGCAGTAGGACTGGGAGTTGGGCAGCGAGGGGAGACTGGGGATGTTGGGGACACTGGACAGGCCCTCCAGACCCTTGAGGTGCTCCAGACGCTGGGAGCAGCTGGCCCCCATGCCCCCGGGGGGCTCCAGGCCTCCTGTCAGGGGGGAGAGGGCGTAGTCACTCTGGGGCTGGTGGGGCACCCCGCCTGGATTCAACAGACCCATCACCTGGAGAGAGGGAGAAAGAGTGTTATTGCCGTTACAGTGACGTTATTGACATTCCATTCAGATAGGTGGTTAAGTGATTTTGGAACTTGCGAGAACAGGTGGTGTAGTCCTATCAGAGGCTTTGGCACAGCATTGTGTTATGTAACATTCCAAACACTACGCCCAACCCCCATCCATAACATATAGTAGCACAGCCTAAATCAGACAGGAAGTTCCTCTCCACTGACATCAAAACACTTCCACCAGGCCTTCCCAGACAGGCAGCGATAGCACCACAGAGGAATAATCAACCAATTTGTCTCAGAAACTCTACTCCACTTATTTGGAAATTCCCGCCTGCCGCCGCTCCAAAAAGCATAGGATGAGATAAAGACTTATCACCAAAGATGTCCTGACACAGATAAGGTAGTAGACCTTTAGAAGCAGAGAGAAAACCCTTTGGACTACAGCAGACAAGCTGCAGACAGAGAAACAGGCTAGGCTTTGACCTGTTGTTGATTAGCCACCCGATAATTGAATTTGGGGGAATATTTCTTGGCGAGCGAAGGACGGAAAAGAGCCGTAGGGTGTTGTTGTAAAGGAGGTTCAGACAGAACGAGCCGATAACAAACCCTCACTAACTTTAACTGGATGGATGAGAACAAGTTCAACAAAAGTGTCTAATAAACAGATAATTGCTGTGACTCAAGATCATCTCACTGAAAAGATATATCCCAACCCAACGTGACCACTTTAAACCTCCCTACCTCTAAATGCATCAAATCCCTCTAAACAGAGACCTCTAGCCTCTGTCCATGTCCTAATGAAAAGCAGGTACGCTGCACTTTGGGCTCTTCTGGCCCTATAAGTGACATATTATTCTACATCCACACACACAGATGGTCCCGCTTAAGTCATTTCCCAGGCAGGGGACAGAGGAGCCCATGTTGATTTTGAGAGGGGAGTTGTGTTTCTCGACCCAAATAACATTTTCCCCAAAAATGACCTGCGTTTTGGAACACTCTGTTTAAACAGAAGAAGTATATGGACGATTGGTGCGGTCGACCTCTACAAGAAACTACAGCTTTCTAAAAACGCTATACCTCTCTCTCTCTCTCTCCGTCTTTCTCTTTCGTCTCTCCTTGTCTCTTTAGCGTGACGTGGCTCCTGGCTGGGCTTCATCAACGTTTTTCTGTGTTGTAACATTGCTGTGTCCAGCGGCCCCAAATCAGCGTGTCCAGGAAGAGCCGGACAGCAGAGGAGAGCCAGGGAAGAATGTCGGAATGGGGGAAGTCTGAGACATACAGGACATTCCTGCTCTCTCATACAATATACTGTATATTCAAATAAATGAGGACTTGACTTTCATACTGAGGAATGTGGAGACAAACATTGTAAGAATGCAATCATGAGAAGCCTCCCTGGAGGCTTAACGGTTTATGTGCAGTATATGTGTGTGTATGTGTGTGTGTGTGTATATGTGTGTGTGTGTGTTTCCCTGATTGCCCAAGGTAGCTGCATATGGACTGCGTAAGAGACGAAAGTGTAGATAAACAAAGTCTCAACAGAGATTCAGGGAGGGGTAGTTTCCCATGCACCTTAAAATACACACTCTCAAACATACATGATGGTTGTCATACAGAAGCCCTGTCAGTGGAATCTTGACAAACACCCTTGCAGAAGTCGGGGTGTGTTCCTTACAAATGGAAAACATCTGGGGGTCAGGCACCCCATTTATCAGAGAGAGA
Organism: Oncorhynchus mykiss; assembly: GCF_013265735.2. Classification (NCBI taxonomy): domain Eukaryota; kingdom Metazoa; phylum Chordata; class Actinopteri; order Salmoniformes; family Salmonidae; genus Oncorhynchus; species Oncorhynchus mykiss. The sequence continues at coordinate 30,081,789 of NC_048591.1, read as the reverse complement.
GAGGGGGGGGGGGGATAAGAGGTGTTTGATTTGTAGAATTGTGTGTTGCGCCAACATGCAGCAAAAGTTCTCTTGCATGCAAATAATAATGATCAATCCATCTTATTTGTAGTTTCTAAATAGCGTAGGCCTAGTTGATCTTCGATATACAGTCTTCATAACCATCTATATAAATGAAATACCCATCCAATTTAAGTCAACTCATAATTTAAACAACATTCCACACTCGTACCAAGAAAATTTAGATAGCCTGCACCAATGATATATGTAACAAAACATAGGAAGTAATCTACATAAATTACACACATAATTCAATTCATTAAATATTCGGTAGCAATCAATTTGGACACTGGAACCTTGATTGATTACTCTTCAAAAGTGCAAGGATATTATGGATGTGTTGATGGGCTAAACTGTGGGACGAGTTAGAGGTGATGACGGTGAGACTGGAAGCAAAAGTATATTTGCCCTACTGCTACAGAAAAACACAGAATATTGTCTGAAAATATTAGACTACCATACATGTTCTTTGATAGACGATATCTCCCCTCCTTATTACTTAGCCTATTCATTGTCATTTAGATAAATTGAACACAGTTCAGTATATTAAACTGAACCAAATAAAGGTCTTACAAATGACCGATAACTATTTTAAACGTTCATCAATAATATTAAACATTTCTAAATGTTTTCTTTCCCAACATGTGACCTGTGTAAATGTAATGTTTCCATGTCAGCCTCTCCAGTCAGTCATCCTTCATGTCCATATTGTCAGTCACACTCTCTAAAGTGACCCCGAAGCACTGTGTGCGTGTGTGTGTGAGTGTGTGTGCGTGTGAGTGTGCGTGTGCGTGTGTGCGTGCGTGCGTGTGCCTATGTGTGTGTGTGTGCTTATGTGTGTGAGTGTGTGTGTGTGTGTGTGTGCGCGTGTGTAAACCCTGTGCTGTATTGTCTGAGCGGTCTGACTTTGAGCAGCTGAAATCTCATTTTCTGCCTGTTAGGACAGCCTTTAATGTTTAGGTAAAGGGACGATAAGCCTCATCCCTGTATAATTGGCCATAATTGTCTTTTCAGTTTTCATTTGTCTCATCTTCTCCTCATTTGTCCTCCTCCGTGTCCTTCCTCTGTCCTTTTCAAGTCCTTTCACTCCACCTCACACCCTCCACCACCTCACATCTGAGCTGGGCTAAATGGTAGAGATTTTTTTATTTTTATGAACCTGATTTATTTAACTAAGCAAGTCAGTTAAGAACAAATTCTTATTTACAATGACAGCCTACCGGGGAACAGTGGGTTAACTGCCTTGTTCAGGGGCAGAATGACAGATTTTTACCTTGTCAGCTCCAGGATTCGATCCAACAACCTTTCGGTTACTGGCCCAACGCTCTAACCACTAGCCTACCTGCCACCCCGGATGCCACTTTCAAGGAGCGGGACTATAATCTGGACGCTTATAAAAAATCCTGCTATGCCCTCAGATGAACCATCAAACAGGCAAAGCGTCAATACAGGACTAAGATTGAATCGTACTACACCAGCTGTGGCAGGGCTTGCAAACTATTACTGACCATAAAGGGAAGACCAGCTGCCCAGTGACACAAGCCTGAAAATAAAGGAGAGCCGCACACTCAGAGACTACTCAGTGACACAAGCCTACCAGACAAGCTAAACAACTTCTATGTGTGATTCGAGGCAAGCAACACTGAAGCAGCTGTTTCCGGACGACTGTGTGATCACGCTCGCCATAGCCGATGTGAGTAAGACCTTTAGACAGGTCGACATTCACAAGGCCGCAGGGCCAGATGGATTACCAGGACGTGTACTCCGCTGACCAACTGGCAAGTGTCTTCACTGACATTTTCAACCTGTCCCTGGCCGAGTCTGTAATACCTACATTATTTCAAGTAGACCACCATAGTCCCTGTGGCCAAGAACACCAAGGCAACCTGCCTAAATGACTACCGACCCGTTGCACTCATGTCTGTAGCAATGAAGTGCTTTGAAAGGCTGGTCATGGCTCACATCAACACCATCATCCCAGAAACCCAAGACCCATTCCAAATTGCATACCACCCCAACAGAAGGACACAATCTCTATTGCACTCAACACTGCCCTTTCCCACCTGGACAAAAGGAACACCTACGTGAGAATGCTGTTCATTGGCTACAGCTCAGCGTTCAACACCATATTGCCCTCAAAGCTCATCATTAAGCTAAGGACCCTCTGCAACTGGATCCTGTACTTCCTTATGGGCCGCCCCCAGGTGGTAAGGGTAGGCAATAACACATCTGCCACGCTGATCCTCAACATGGGGGCCCCTCAGGGGTGCGTGCCTAGTCCCCTCCTGCACTCCCTGTTCACTCATGACTGCGTGGCCAAGCACGATCAAACACCATCATCAAGTTTGCCGACGACACAACGGAGGTAGGCCTGATCACCGACAACAATGAGAGAGCCTATAGGGAGGAAGTCAGAGACCTGGCAGTGTGGTGCCAGGACAACAACCTCTCCCTCAATGTGATCAAGAACAAGGAGATTATTGTGGACTACAGGAAAAGTAGAGCCAAGCACGCCCCCATTCTCATCGACGGGGCTGTAGTGGAGCCTTGGTGTCACCAACAAACTATCATGGTTCAAACACACCAAGACAGTCGTGAAGAGGGTACAACAATGCCTATTCCTCCTCAGGAGACTGAAAAGATTTGGCATGGGTCCTCAGATCCTCAAAAAGTTCTACAGCTGCACCATTGAGAACATCCTGACTGGTTGCATCACCTCCTGGTATGACAACTGCTCGGCCTCTGACTGCAAGCTTCCTGACATCAAGGAGTTCTATATCAGGCAGTGTCAGAGGAAGGCCCTAAAAGCCCTGTTCTCTCTACTACGGCATTGCAAGCGGGACCAGAGCGCCAAGTCTAGGTCCAAAAGGCTTCTTAACAGCTTCTACCCCAAAGACACAACACTGCTGAACAGCTAATCAAATGGCTACCCAGACTACCTGCATTGACCCCAACCCCCTTTTTTTTACTATGCTGCTACTCATTGTTTATTATCTATGCATAGTCACTTTACCACTATCTACAGTGCCTTGCGAAAGTATTCGGCCCCCTTGAACTTTGCGACCTTTTGCCACATTTCAGGCTTCAAACATAAAAATATAAAACTGTATTTTTTTGTGAAGAATCAACAACAAGTGGGACACAATCATGAAGTGGAACGACATTTATTGGATATTTCAAACTTTTTTAACAAATCAAAAACTGAAAAATTGGGCGTGCAAAATTATTCAGCCCCCTTAAGTTAATACTTTGTAGCGCCACCTTTTGCTGCGATTACAGCTGTAAGTCGCTTGGGGTATGTCTCTATCAGTTTTGCACATCGAGAGACTGACATTTTTTCCCATTCCTCCTTGCAAAACAGCTCGAGCTCAGTGAGGTTGGATGGAGAGCATTTGTGAACAGCAGTTTTCAGTTCTTTCCACAGATTCTCGATTGGATTCAGGTCTGGACTTTGACTTGGCCATTCTAACACCTGGATATGTTTATTTTTGAACCATTCCATTGTAGATTTTGCTTTATGTTTTGGATCATTGTCTTGTTGGAAGACAAATCTCCGTCCCAGTCTCAGACTCCATCAGGTTTTCTTCCAGAATGGTCCTGTATTTGGCTCCATCCATCTTCCCATCAATTTTAACCATCTTCCCTGTCCCTGATGAAGAAAAGCAGGCCCAAACCATGATGCTGCCACCACCATGTTTGACAGTGGGGATGGTGTGTTCAGCTGTGTTGCTTTTACGCCAAACATAACGTTTTGCATTGTTGCCAAAAAGTTCAATTTTGGTTTCATCTGACCAGAGCATCTTCTTCCACATGTTTGGTGTGTCTCCCAGGTGGCTTGTGGCAAACTTTAAACAACACTTTTTATGGATATCTTTAAGAAATGGCTTTCTTCTTGCCACTCTTCCATAAAGGCCAGATTTGTGCAATATACGACTGATTGTTGTCCTATGGACAGAGTCTCCCACCTCAGCTGTAGATCTCTGCAGTTCATCCAGAGTGATCATGGGCCTCTTGGCTGCATCTCTGATCAGTCTTCTCCTTGTATGAGCTGAAAGTTTAGAGGGACGGCCAGGTCTTGGTAGATTTGCAGTGGTCTGATACTCCTTCCATTTCAATATTATCGCTTGCACAGTGCTCCTTGGGATGTTTAAAGCTTGGGAAATCTTTTTGTATCCAAATCCGGCTTTAAACTTCTTCACAACAGTATCTCGGACCTGCCTGGTGTGTTCCTTGTTCTTCATGATGCTCTCTGCGCTTTTAACGGACCTCTGAGACTATCACAGTGCAGGTGCATTTATACGGAGACTTGATTACACACAGGTGGATTGTATTTATCATCATTAGTCATTTAGGTCAACATTGGATCATTCATAGATCCTCACTGAACTTCTGGAGAGAGTTTGCTGCACTGAAAGTAAAGGGGCTGAATAATTTTGCACGCCCAATTTTTCAGTTTTTGATTTGTTAAAAAAGTTTGAAATATCCAATAAATGTCGTTCCACTTCATGATTGTGTCCCACTTGTTGTTGATTCTTCACAAAAAAATACAGTTTTATATCTTTATGTTTGAAGCCTGAAATGTGGCAAAAGGTCGCAAAGTTCAAGGGGGCCGAATACTTTCGCAAGGCACTGTACATGTACATATTACCTCAATTACCTCGACTAACTTGTACGCCTGCACATTGACTCAGGAACCGGTACCCCCTGTACATAGCCACATTATTGTATTGTTGCTCTTTTATTTTTTACTTTTGTTAATTTAGTAAATATTTTTCTTCACTCTTATTTTTCTTAAAACTGAATTGTTGGTTAAGGGCTTGAAAGTAAGCATTTCATGGTAAGGTCTACTACACCTGTTGTATTCGGCGCATATAACAAATTAAATTTGATTTGACCTCACACCCTCCTCCACCTCACACCCACCTCCCGGCATAGATAAGAGTGTGAACTCTGTTTCTGTGTGTGTCTGTGTGTGTGTCTGTGTGTAGATAGGTAACTCTGCTGGACTCACCTGAGAAGAGAGGCCATTGCTGTTGGATGGGTTCTGGGAGTTGGGAGGGCCTCCTGACGTGACAAAGTTGTCCGAGTAGCCTGAGAAGCCGTGGCGTCCAGTGGCCAGGCAGTAGGCCGACCCCACATCCTGCCCTCCCCCACCTGAGCTCTGGTGGTGGCCTGAGGAGGGGGGCAGTGGCTGGGGCCGATGCAGGGTGCTGGGCTGCTCCGACACCGCTAAGGGAAGGACAAATAGAAAGGAAGAAAGTTCCATTTAGATATATTGTCTCTCAATTGACAGATTATTACATTGTAGCCAACTTGAAGCAGTCAATATTTAATATTACATGACTTTGTTAATCAAACTCTAGGGTCTGAACCCTGAGAGCAATAGTTGTATATCTGAAACAAACAGGATGTTCAGCCTGTGGCCTTGTTTATAGTGTCCAAACCTTGTGATATGGATGTAGGGGGATACGGGCTGTCAGACAGCTGATAAGGTGAGAGACTGGACATGGCAGAGGGCGGGAAGCCCCCAGGGATCAGGTGATTGAAGGCCATGAGCTGACTAGCTCCAGCCTGCTTCCTCCACCGGGCTCTTCTGTTACTGAACCACACCTGGGGAAAGAGGATATAAGACATGAGATCTTACATTGTCTTAAACATTCATTACCACTTACAGAACCAGTCAAAGGTTAAACAAATCAAAATATATTTTATATTTGTGATTCTTCAAAGTAGCCACCATTTTCCTAGATGACAGCTTTGCACACTGTTGCCATTCTCTCAACCAGCTTCTTGAGGTAGTCACCTGGAATGCATTTCAATTAACAGGTGTGCCTTGTTAAAAGTTAATTTGTGGAATTTCTTTCCTTCTTAATGCGTTTGAGACAATCAGTTGTGTTGTGACAAGGTAGGGGTGGTATATAGAAGAGGTAAAGGACCAAGTCCATATTATGGCAAGAACAGCTCAAATAAGCAAAGAGAAACGACAGTCCATCATTACTTTAGGACATGAAGGTCAGTCAATCCAGGAACATTTCAAGAACTTTGAAAGTTTCTTCAAGTGCAGTTGCAAAAACCATCAAGCGCTATGATGAAACTGGCTCTCATGAGGACCGCCACAGAAATGGAAGACCCAGAGTTACCTCTGCTGCAGAGGATAAGTTTGTTAGAGTTACCAGCCTCAGAAATAGGCAGTTAACTGCACCTCAGATTGCAGCCCAAATAAATGCTTCACAGAGTTCAAGTAACAGACACATCTCAACATCAACTGTTCAGAGGAGACTGCGTGAATCAGGCCTTCAGGGTTGAATTGCTGCAGCGAAACCACTACTAAAGGACACCAATAAGAAGAATGGACTTGCTTGGGCCAAGAAACATGAGCATTGGACATTAGACCGGTGGAAATCTGTCCTATGGTCTGATGAGTCCAAATTTGAAATTTTTGGTTCCAACCCCTGTGTCTTTGTGAGACACAGAGTAGGGGAACGGATGATCTCCAAATGTGTGGTTCCCACCGTGAAGCATGGAGGAGGAGGTGTGATGGTGTGGGGGTGCTTACCTGGTGACACTGTCTGTGATTTATTTAGAATTCAAGGCACACTTAACCAGCATGGCTACCACAGCATTCTGCAGTGATACGCCATCCCATCTGGGATGAATGAGTAGGTGTGTTCACACTTTTGACTGGTACTGTATATGAATGGTTAATGACTGTTATTTGTGCATATGGGTATACCTCTCTCTATGAGTCAATCTCTGTTTTTGTCTGACTGCGTTTTTAAAAATAATCTGCTTTCTATGTATCATGTGTGTGTGTGTGCTTGTGCATTTGCATTAGTGTGTGTGTACTGCCCTTAGCTATAGTTAGAAGTCACATAGTGATCTCCCATTTGTGTGGACCACACTGTGACATCATCTCTTTGTGTGTGTGTGTGTGTGTGTGGGGGGGGGGGGGGGGGGGGGGGGTCATGTGTTCCTCTCCAGACCAGCCCATGTGACTCCTGGCTGCAGCCAACAAGGCCTTCACTATCTCCACATCTCATGGCCCACCACCAGAACATCATTAAACATGGACTTGGCCATAGCAACACAACACTATTTTACATGGTTTCCTCCAGTATATATTCCGCTAACTATAAACTATCTCTGATGGTCTTATTTAATTTCTGTTCCAAAGCCATAGAGTCACCCAAAAGCACAAATAGATTAAGTTTAAGCATTAACGCCTCATTTTTAAGGTAAGGGTTAAGTTTAGGCATTAACTCAGAATGGTTAAGGTTAGGGTTAAGGTTTGGGATAGGCTTAAAACACACATCTCAAAAACAACTTTCTATCGCTGGATTCAAACTTCCAACCTTTGGAATCAGAGGCAGATGCTTACACTTATCCGTCTCCCCGTCCTCAACGCCCTAGCATAACCGAAACTTACAGCGCTCACTGTTGCTCCTAGTGGCCGGTTTCCACGTCATCTCCTGACCTCCTCAGACATGGATGTATGTCAAATACTGACTTGTATCACGAGTGACCTGGCTGATTCATTCACAGGGACATAGCGGATAAATGAACCCATCCAAATTTCTAAATGAACATTTAACTGAACAGGCCTCCTTCTGCTGCTGCTGAGAATCAGTGTGTGTGACTGGCGGGACTCATGCTGATTCCATATGTAATAGCCCCATGCTGGGCCCGGTACAGCCTCCATATGGGAGCTGTTGTGGGGAATTTTCTGGGCCGTATATCAGAGCTGGCCCTGCAGATTGGACCCCTGGGAACACAGGATGAAGGGGAAGGCCAGGAATGTGTGTGTGTGTATACTTGCGCATCCCTGTGTGTGATGTGAGACAAAGAATGTGTGTGATGTGTGTGTAGTCTACCTGTACTCTGGCCTCCGTGAGTTTGGCCCTCTGAGCAAGCTCTTCCCTCGTGTAGATGTCAGGGTAGTGTGTTCGTTCGAAGGCTCTCTCCAGCTCATCCAACTGTTCAGCCGTGAAGGTGGTTCTACTGCGGCGCTGCTTCCTCTTCAGAGGCAGGTCCGGTTCTGACTCCACGTCCGACCCCTCATCTGAGTGGCTTGCTGCTCCAACAGACAAGAGGTGCTCAGTTAGGGCTTTCATGGTGTTAGTTAGTACTATATCATTATCACAGGTAACAGTTACTGACGTTTTTCCTTCTTAATTGACTCGACTGGTTAAATAAAAGTTGAAAAAATACTTCAAGTCTTACAAAACATATCTTAAGTTTCTCATTCTCCTGACTACAGTGATCAAATATAATTCATGGAGACCAAAAGGGAAAGTCCTCAAGAAAAAGAGGAGTAGTAACATAGTGAGAGTGAAGAACAGAAGTATAAATCCATCCATCCACTTGAAGTGTGAACTTGTTTACTTTCCCTTTTCCCTGCTATCTGTTTACATAAATCTCTTCAGAGGAGGGGCCACCAACACCCTCCCAATACCCCCCATTCCTCCCAATGTTCCCTCTTGTCTTGTGCACCAAAAGACTTCCATTCAGAGGAGAATTCTGTGTGATTTTATAAATAATCCCACAGGACAAGGTTCCCGAGGCGCAGCGACAGTGGGATTGAGAGGACTAAGCGCCACACAAAGGCCTAATTTGGATCCAGGGATCATTCGTTTTTTAAGGGGGGAAAGGGGGAGGTCAGTGATGGAAAGAGAGAGTGTAGGGGGGAACCAGCATTGTCTACAGTTGCAGTCTTTCTGGAGCCCCAGTAGCAGTTGGGGATTGAGCGAGGGACAGGGCAGCAGCCCCCCCCCCCCCCCCCCCCCCCCCCCATATACCCCCTCTGCAGGTGCATGATGGTCTTGTTTGCTCAGAGAGAAACGCCGGCCCTTTAAGAGCCAATTCAGCAGAAGAGGCAGTGAATTGGAGAGGCTCTCTAAAGCTGCGGCCCAGTAGTAACACAGTGGTAACCTAGGGCAGGGCCAAGCCAGCCAGCCAGACAGACCCAAGGCCAAGGAGACCCAGAGATCAGAGACTCTCCTCAGGCCAGGGTGACCACAGGCCATTGTGTGTCCAACGCCCAGCTTTACTCTGCACCTCAGTGTCCCTGTCTATGTGCACATGAGCACACACATAAGCACACATTTGTACTAGAGCTGTGTGATATGGACAAAAACACTTATTGCAATGAATTCACTGAATTTATGCAATATTGATAAATATAATGATACGTTCATAACATGAATGTGCACCACAGTTTTTTAAAATTATCCTTTACATTTCCAGTGCAGCCGTTTTCCCCTCAAAATCAAATAACTTCTTGGTAACAATTAAGTACCTTACCGTGATTGTTTTCAATTAAAATGATCAAAAATAAACAAAAATGGCTTCTTAGGACTATCTGGGGGGGAGGGTCTGAGTGGGGAGGGGGAAACTATCTGTTATTGGCAGAGAGGTTAGGAACTCTCTTTTTTATTGGTCTATTAACTACTTTACCTCCTGGTGATGTCACCGGGCAGGCCAAAACTTCATCCCATCAAAACAGGCTGAAATATCAGGTGGTCTTTTCAAAACAGGTTGATTTTACATTTATATTTTACACAGGTGTATAAAATTGAGCACACCGCCATGCAATCTCCATAGACAAACATTGGCAGTAGAATGACCTTACTGAAGAGCTCAGTGACTTTCAACATGGCACCGTCATATGACGCTTTGCAACTAGTCAGTTCATCAGATTTCTGCCCTGCTAGGGCTGCTCCGGTCGACTGGAAGTGCAGTTATTGTGAAGTGGAAAAGAGCAACAACGGCTCAGCCGTGAAGTGGTAGGCCACACAAGCTCACAGAATGGGACCGCTGAGTGCTGAAGTGCGTAAAAATTGCCTGTCCTCAGTTGCAAAACTCACTACCGAGTTCCAAACTGCCTCTGGAAGCAACGTCAGCACAATAACTGTTCGTTGAGCAGCCGCACACAAGCCTAAGATCACCATGCGCAATGCCAAGCATCGGCTGGAGTGCTGTAAAGCTCACCACCATTGGACTCTGGAGCAGTGGAAAGGCGTTCTCTGGAGTGATGAATCACGCTTCACCATCTGGCAGTCCGATGGACGATTCTTGGTTTGGTGGATACCTGCCCCAATGCATTGTGTCAACTGTAAAGTTTGGGAGAGGAGGAATAATGGTCTGGGGCTGTTTTTCACACTTTCTTTCAGCATGACAATGCCCCCGTGCACAAAGCGAGGTCCATACAGAAATTATTTTTCAAGATCGGTGTGGAATAACTTGATTGGCCTGCACAGAGTTCTGATCTTTTGGTCATGTAGTGTATTTAAAGCACAGACAAATCTAGTTTTTGACTGCCCTCTGCCTTTAAACTACTAGTTTGATGGTTGTACCATCAATTGTCCCATTAACAATCACCCATATTTTCAAACTTGTTTCATTTCAAATGTCACATTTCTCCAGTATAGGCTACTTATCATGATGAGTCGGTGTCGATCATTTTCGGTTTATCATCCCAGCTCTACTTTGTACAGTCACGCACATGCACATGCACATGCACACACACACACACACACACACACACACACACACACACACACACACACACACACACACACACACACACACACACAGTCAGACATTGAGGTGGCCACTGAGTGGAAGTTTCAGCTTGATTGAGTTAGTGTGATAATATGAGACTTGACAGCTTTTGTATGTCTACTATTCAAGTTAAAGTAAGATCAGTTTTAATACTACTGTGTACTCTGTTCTGAAGCATATGGGCTGGTTTCCTACCAGGCAGTTCTAGTAGGCCTTTAGCTACTTCAGAACAGAAGTTCATTGAGGCTGGCGCACCGACTTTGTGTTACGCTTAATGAATTCCCTGGAGCGGAGGGGGAGTTTTTGTGCAACACTGTATTAGTCCCCATCAGAAGCAACAAGAAAATACAAGAAAATCCAAATAGCTTGAGGTTCCTCATGTGAAACTGATCCACTCCCCCTTCAACCCTTTCCCTTCTCAACACCAATGACAGTGGGAGCCAACTTAGGATGCATTAAGAGCAAATTGGTAAAGAAACATTAAACAATGTGAGGAAGGGAGAGAGAGAAAGAGAAAGGGTAGGGAGAGACGTTTCCTTTGGGTATTTGGGAAGATTATTCTATTTTTCATTTTATCAGAATGTTCTATTTCTGTTTACAGCGACTCACACTCACACAGGCCTCTCAGCTGCTGCCATCCACACTAAACAGAACCAAGATGTAAAATGGCTGCCGGTCGTGGTTAAGACCATTACAATGAATCAAGAAGGAAAACTGCAACTTTACTACCTCCAAGTGCCTAATGAGTCATTCACTGTGAGCTTCCAGTAGAACAATTATTTTACTTCCTGACTTCTAAACATCTTCCAGCCACATCACTAACCAAACAACAAATGCAAAGACGTATTATATAGAGAGACCAAGGGGTGGGTGGAGAATTTTTAGGTGGTGGTGGTAGTGGCTGGTGGGGTAGGAATTTGAGGTGTGGAGGAGTTGGAGTGGGGGGCATTATTCAAAACAGGATTGCTGGTGAAAAACAGAGAGGAGCCTTTGTAGCTCCAGCTCCTGGAGGCCCATAGGGAATGCTTAGTTTCCCCACAGTTACCAGAATGCAACAGCGTTCCAAAGAATTTCACAGGGATTTAGATTCTGGGAATGCCGAGTCGTTGGAAAAATCCCTAATTACTTTGGAATTACCTATCGGTTATGATCCGTCTGCTTTGGGGATCCTAGGGAACATTGTCTTTCAACCAGAGTGTCATTATGGCCTCTTGGAGGTCTGCAGTCACGTCTTGATATACTCTCATGTGACAAAACTATTCAGGGACATTAATCTAGTTGAACTATATGAATGAAGTTGGTCACCGACCAACTTAGAACACTCCTTTCAGAGAGACTCTCTTTAACTAAACACCACCTAGACCTCGCTCCCTCTCTCCCTTTCTCACCCATCTCTTTCTCTCACATACTCTTTGTCTCCCTCTCCTCGTCCCCATCTCTCTCTCTCTCTGCCTACTCTGTCTCTCTCTTTCTCTTCCCCATATTTCTCTCTTTCTCTCTCTTTGTTGCTCTAAGTCTGAGGTCTTTGCTGGCGATTTGCACGCTCCATCTGTGGAATCCGTCATGGCTGCCTCGGCCCGCACAGAGGGGCCTGTCACCTGCCCCACGGGGCAACGGGGGGCACAAAGAGGGCCAGAGAGTGGCGAGGGGGGGGCACAGCTGGGGGGGGCTCCCCAAAACCTTCCACTCCAGCCTGGGGGGGACCATGGGAGCACCTGAGGGGTAGAGGAAGGAGGAGGCCTTTGTTGTTCTCTTATTCAAATGTAGGCTACCACCACCAGCTTTCTATGACTATGCATTTGTGTTGTTGATGTTGTTGTTGTTGTGTGTGTCAGTGTGTTTGTGAGAGAGAGATAGTGTGGGTCTTACAGAGAGAGTAGAGGGAGAGAGAGAGAAAGAAAGAGAGCGAGCGAGCGAGAGAGAGAGAGAGAGAGAGAGAGAGAGAGAGAGAGAGAGAGTTGTGTCACCAAGTGGCGAGGCACACACAGTAGGGGGTTGAAGTGACAAAAGTCTACCTGGTGATAGGGCAGAAAGCACACCTTCCCTGCCACCCGCTAACTCCCATTACTCTCGGTACCCTGGCGCAGAGCAACCCACACACACAAACACACACACACACAGGCGCCTAGGCTTCTGTAGACTGTGAAAATTGGGATTGACAAAGCATTACATAGACCATCCTTCTGCTTCTAGGTTAATGAGCCTTGTCAGCCCTATGGCAAATCTGGTGGAGTGGAGATACACACACACTCCCTCACTCATATACTCACACACTCACTCATACACTCACACACTCACTCATATCTCACTCACTCATACACTCACTCACTCACACACACACACACACACACACACACACACACACACACACACACACACACACACACACACACACACACACACACACACACACACACACACACACTCACTCATACACACACACATAAACTCATGTACTTGCTGCGTTTTCAGCACATTCTAATTTTGACATAGATATTCTCTATTTCACACATTAGACGCACAAACAAATGCGTACAATGAAAAGATCCATTCAAGATATTTACAGCCTGAGCACACAGCAATGAGTTGACCATTTCCCCCTGATACTACTTTGGTCAGTATTACTCCTGAGTTAAGAATAGTTCCATGTAAAACAAAACAAAATTGTATAACAGGATGAATGTGCTTATTTTTCAGAGCTAGTAAACTCGGCACATAGCAGTGAAGTGAGGGAAGGAAGAGAAAATCAGATCCTTTACAGCTGTTCTGTAAACCTGTGGTCTCTGAGTGCCCCGTTAGTCCCAGGCGCCGCCCGTTGCCTCCTATCCATGGATCTCATTGCTTTTATTTGGCACTGCTGAATAGCCTTTGCAATCCAATTATCCACCCAATCCCACATATCTCTCTTTATGTATACATAAACTGTATTTTAAAATGTTTTATTCATACTCTAGCTAAACATTCAAACTTACTTTTCCATGTATTTTCACTTCACCTCAGCTGTGGGTGGAGTGGGTTTACAGTATGTGTGGGATTGGACCCGTAAGCTTGCCAGTTTGTAAAACCCCAAAAGACACAGTGCAATCCTTAAAAGGGTAAAGCTATGTGAATGTCAGAGACCCAGTGAAGAAGCCTGGCTTCGGCTGGGCCTGCCAGGGAGCCGGAGCATTGCTGCTTTAAGCCACAGAGAGAAGGGGAGTAGCAGAGAAAAGAAAACTGTTTAATTTAACCAAACTGTGTTCCTGAGAGGCACAAAGCAGCCTGAGCCAAAACAACCTGAGAGGCACACAGCACAAAGCAGCCAGAGCCAAAACAACCTGAGGCACACAGCACATTGCAGACAGAGCCAAAACAACCTCAGGCACACAGCACATTGCAGACAGAGCCAAAACAACCTGAGAGGCACACAGCAGCCTGAGCCAAAACAACCTGAGAGGCACACAGCACAAAGCAGCCAGAGCCAAAACAACCTGAGGCACACAGCACATTGCAGACAGAGCCAAAACAACCTCAGGCGCACAGCACATTGCAGACAGAGCCAAAACAACCTGAGAGGCACACAGCACATAGCAGCCAGAGCCAAAACAACCTCAGGCACACAGCACATTGCAGACAGAGCCAAAACAACCTGAGAGGCACACAGCACAAAGCAGCCAGAGCCAAAACAACCTCAGGCACACAGCACATTGCAGACAGAGCCAAAACAACCTGAGAGGCACACAGCACAAAGCAGCCAGAGCCAAAACAACCTCAGGCACACAGCACATTGCAGACAGAGCCAAAACAACCTGAGAGGCACACAGCACATTGCAGACAGAGCCAAAACAACCTGAGAGGCACACAGCACATAGCAGCCAGAGCCAAAACAACCTGAGAGGCACACAGCACATAGCAGCCAGAGCCAAAACAACCTCAGGCACACAGCACATTGCAGACAGAGCCAAAACAACCTGAGAGGCACACAGCACAAAGCAGCCAGAGCCAAAACAACCTGAGAGGCACACAGCACATAGCAGCCAGAGCCAAAACAACCTGAGAGGCACACAGCACATAGCAGCCAGAGCCAAAACAACCTGAGAGGCACACAGCACATAGCAGCCAGAGCCAAAACAACCTGAGAGGCACACAGCACATAGCAGCCAGAGCCAAAACAACCTGAGAGACTCCCTTCATTCCAGAGGAGGGTAAAGAAAAGAGGATTTAACTGAAATAGACTGTGCTCCTGGAAATCGTACGGCATGGTTTTGTGGGGACTGCGAGTGGGGACAAAAACGCTTTGAAATGTCCGCAGAGAGATGGAGTGTATGGAGCTACATTTTGGGCATGGTGGGTGTGTGGTGTGGCTGACCATATGGGTTTCTGTTTACAGCCTTCTCATGGGGGTTACTGGACGGACGGCGGGTACTGCTAAGGAAGTTCTCTTGGTGTGGTTGGTAAATGAAGAGGGTAACTGAGCCAGTGACATGTGCCCCCCTCTGAAACAAAACAAAAGGCAGAGGAGACAAATGAAGCATTTATTTGGGCGGGGAGTGACGCTGGTCCTTTTCAGGGGCCGGGGGACTAAGTGACTGCCCAACTGCATTAAACAGTACATAGAAGACTGGGCAGATGCCTGAAGGACTGAAGGATAATAGTTAACTGACAGCTTATGGGCCCATCTGCGCCTCTACCATGTTGTTAAAGGAGATGGGGGGTGCTCACTTGACTTGCTAAGGAGGAGCCCCGACCTCTACAGCTGCATTGTAATTGAGAGTGTGTGAAGAGCGCTGTGTGTTTGTCTGCACTGTCAACGAGGGTGTGTGTGTGTGTGTGTGTGTGTGTGTGTGTGTGTGTGTGTGTGTGTGTGTGTGTGTGTGTGTGTGTGTGTGTGTGTGTGTGTGTGTGTGTGTGTGTGTGTGTGTGTGTGTGTGTGTGTGTGTGTGTGTGCTTGCTTGAGAAAGAGATGATGTGGTGAGAGAAAGAATAACTAATAAATCATAACCTCATCAAGCTTCAGGAAAAGAAAGACTGAATAAGACAAAGCGACCGAGCTCTCCTCAAATGATAAAAACCTCTAAAGGAAACCTCTAGACAGAAAACCTCTAGACAGAAAACCTCTAGAGAGAAAACCTCTAGAGAGAAAACCTCTAGACAGAAAACCTCTAGAGAGAAAACCTCTAGACAGAAAACCTCTAGACAGAAAACCTCTAGAGAGAAAACCTCTAGACAGAAAACCTCTAGACAGAAAACATCTAGAGAGAAAACCTCTAGACAGAAAACCTCTAGACAGAAAACCTCTAGAGAGAAAACCTCTAGAGAGAAAACCTCTAGACAGAAAACCTCTAGAGAGAAAACCTCTAGAGAGAAAACCTCTAGACAGAAAACATCTAGAGAGAAAACCTCTAGAGAGAAAACCTCTAGACAGAAAACCTCTAGAGAGAAAACCTCTACAGAGAAAACCTCTACAGAGAAAACCTCTAGAGAGAAAACCTCTAGAGAGAAAACCTCTAGACAGAAAACCTCTAGACAGAAAACCTCTAGAGAGAAAACCTCTAGACAGAAAACCTCTAGACAGAAAACCTCTAGAGAGAAAACCTCTAGACAGAAAACCTCTAGACAGAAAACCTCTAGAGAGAAAACCTCTAGAGAGAAAACCTCTAGACAGAAAACCTCTAGAGAGAAAACCTCTAGAGAGAAAACCTCTAGACAGAAAACATCTAGAGAGAAAACCTCTAGAGAGAAAACCTCTAGACAGAAAACCTCTAGAGAGAAAACCTCTACAGAGAAAACCTCTACAGAGAAAACCTCTAGAGAGAAAACCTCTAGAGAGAAAACCTCTAGACAGAAAACCTCTAGACAGAAAACCTCTAGAGAGAAAACCTCTAGACAGAAAACCTCTAGACAGAAAACCTCTAGAGAGAAAATCTCTAGACAGAAAACCTCTAGAGAGAAAACCTCTAGAGAGAAAACCTCTAGACAGAAAACATCTAGAGAGAAAACCTCTACAGAGAAAATCTCTAGACAGAAAACCTCTAGAGAGAAAACCTCTACAGAGAAAACCTCTAGACAGAAAACCTCTAGACATAAAACCTCTAGACAGAAAACCTCTAGAGACAAAACCTTTAGACAGCAATGAGAGTTATGAGAGTCTGTGCTGTGGCGGGACAACAGGAAGCTATTACCTGTCATGTTGACCCAAGCATGATTGTAACCCTGTTTCCTGTAGGGATGATGGAGAATGACCTTACGTTGACATCTGACCCCACTTAGCCTGGTCTGACAGGAAAAGAGAGCTCGGCACTGACTGACCACTGGGGAGTTAACTCAATATGACTCTCTTTTACGAAGTCCATTACATTTTAAAAGGTCAAAAACAGCTAAGCTCTTGTCATCTTTGACTGTAGGTAGCATTTTACACTATGGCATGTAATTAAATGTTAATAACATGGTACTCGTATAGTAACAACAAGTTATAGTTCCTTACAATAAAAAAAAAAACGTATATTGCCATTTCTAGGTTCTACTATTGAGAGCAAGATTAACTCCCTCCCTCCCAGCTTGCCCTGCCCTGTCCAGAGCCATATACCCCTAACCCTGCCCTGTCCAGAGCCATATACCCCTAACCCTGCCCTGTCCAGAGCCATATACCCCTAACCCTGCCCTGTCCAGAGCCATATAACCCTTCCCCTGCCCTGTCCAGAGCCTTATATCCCTTCCCCTGTCCTGTCCAGAGCCTTATTTCCCTTCCCCTGCCCTGTCCAGAGCCGTATACCCCTAACCCTGCCCTGTCCAGAGCCTCATATCCCTTCCCCTGCCCTGTCCAGAACCTTATATCCCTACCCCTGCCCTGTCCAGAGCCGTATACCCCTAACCCTGCCCTGTCCAGAGCCTTATATCCCTTCCCCTGCCCTGTCCAGAACCTTATATCCCTACCCCTGCCCTGTCCAGAGCCTTATATCCCTACCCCTGCCCTGTCCAGAACCTTATATCCCTACCCCTGCCCTGTCCAGAGCCTTATATCCCTACCCCTGCCCTGTCCAGAGCCATATACCCCTAACCCTGCCCTGTCTAGAGCCTTATATCCCTTCCCCTGCCCGGTCCAGATCCTTATATCCCTACCCCTGCCCTGTTCAGAGCCTTATATCCCTACCCCTGCCCTGTCCAGAGCCTTATATCCCTTCCCCTGCCCTGTCCAGAACCTTATATCCCTTCCCCTGCCCTGTCCAGAACCTTATATCCCTACCCCTGCCTTGTCCAGAGCCTTATATCCCTCCCCCTGCCCTGTCCAGAGCCTTATATCCCTTCCCCTGCCCTGTCCAGAGCCTTATATCCCTACCCCTGCCCTGTCCAGAGCCTTATATCCCTTCCCCTGCCCTGTCCAGAGCCTTATATCCCTACCCCTGCCCTGTCCAGAGCCTTATATATACCCTTACCTCAGTCAAGTGATTAACAACTCCCTGTCTGCCTTTCCTTATTCAGCCACTGCATTCAGTTGCCTTTGCACTGCATTCCATAGCTTTGACACCCCCAATCGCTCCTCTGCACATGCACACACACTCACACACACTTGTAAAAACAACCTCTCACCCCCTTCCTTCTCTCTCTCTTTTTCTCTAGCCGTTGTGTTTGGTGGATACTTCCATTAGATAAAGAAAGGCCATATTCTATGGCAGCCATTCTCCTTGACCTTCGCAGGCCTTTCACTCTTTCACTCACTTCAAACCGTCTTTTGGAGCACTCGGCTGAATGTGGCAAGTCCATCACGGGTGAAGGGGCTGAAGGAGGAAGCCCCGAGCCCCGAACCCCTTCTCCAATCACCCCCACTTCAAAGTTGGCCTGCATTCATTAATTGCCCTTTGAATTGATATCAGAGGGTCACAATAGGGGTGTGAAAGGAGAAAGGGGCTTTAATGAAGCATAGAGCCCCCATTCATCTGCAGATAACTATGTTTTTATGCTTGGATTGTCATCATGCACGGCATTATAAAAAAAATATGCGAGGCGGAGGAGCAGGGGAGGAGAGGAGAGGAGAGGAGGAGAGGAGAAGAACAGAGAGAGCCCGAGGCGAGGGTTAGTGAGAGTGATTTGGTGCTCCCCCTTGCCCCCTGCGCCCTCGTGCCCAGGGACACACTGAGTGACACATTCCTCAGACTGACAGGGAATATCAGTCTTCAGATGGTCATGTTATTTAGGGCAGTCGCCATTTTGCTCTATATAGCCTCAGTCTAACTTTGTATAGTCTGAGTGTGACTCTACATAACCTCAGTCTAGCTTTGTATAGTCTGAGTCTAACTCTATACAACCTCAGTCGAACTCTATATTACCTCACTCTAGCTCTATATAGACCCAGTCTAGCTCTATATAGACCCAGTCTAGCTCTATATAGACCCAGTCTAGCTCTATATAGACCCAGTCTAGCTCTATATAGACCCAGTCTAGCTCTATATAGACCCAGTCTAGCTCTATATAGACCCAGTCTAGCTCTATATAGACCCAGTCTAACTCTGTTTCTCTGAAGCTCTAAGCTTTATAACAACAAACAATCAACAAGCACTCAACACTCAAATAATTGTAATGTTCCAGACACACACACATATGTACATTTCCAAATAGTTTCTTCACCCTACTTTGATCGTTGCTAGAGAGCATAGCAACAACCGTTAACGTGCCAGAAATTACTATTATTTACAGCTTCTCGTATAGAACACAAGATGTCAGAACCGGTTGTCTATAACTGTCTTTAATGAGCCACCTTCATGAATGTATGAATCAGGGGCGCAACTTTCACTGGGAATGGGGGGACATACCCCCCCACCCCACCCCACCCCACCCCACACACATTCTGAAATTGCATTTTTCTGCCCCCAGTTTTATCATTGGAATGTGATACTAAATGAGGAAATGGTGTGCTTTAGGACCATGTGGACGCCTCCGAGCGGTGTGCTTTAGGACCATGTGGACGCCTCCGAGCGGTCGGGTAGACTGTTTGGAGTGTTTATCTGACTGGATAAAAAAAATATATATATACAGTACCAGTCAAAAGTTTGGACACACCTACTCATTCAAGGTTTTTTCTTCATTTTTTACTATTTTCTACATTGTAGAATAATAGTGAAGACATCAAAACTATGAAATAACACATATGGAATCATGTAGTAACCAAAAAAAGTGTTATACAAATCAAATATATTTTAGATTCCTCAAAGTAGCCACCCTTTGCCTTGACAACAGCTTTGCACACTCTAGGCATTCTCTCAACCAGCTTTGTAAGGAATGCTTTTCCAGCAGTCTTTAAGGAGTTCCCACATATGCTGAGCACTTGTTGTCCAACTCATCTCATACCATCTCAATTGGGTTGAGGTCGGTGATTGTCACTCTCCTTCTTGGTCAAATAGCCCTTACACAGGCTGGAAATGTGTTTTATCATTGTCCTCTTGAAAAACAAATGATAGACCCACTAAGCACAAACCAGATGGGATGGCATATCACTGTGGTAACCATGCTGGTTAAGTGTACCTTGAATTCTAAATAAATCACAGACAGTGTCACCAGCAAACCATCCCCACACCATCACACCTCCTCCTCCATACTTCACAGTGTGAACCATACATGCGGCAATCATCCGTTCACTTATTTGGAGTCTCACAAAGACACTGCAGTTGGAACCAAAAATCTCAAATTTGGAGTCATCAGACAAAAGGACAGATTTCCACCGGTCTAATGTCCATTGCTCATGTTTCTTGACCCAAGCAAGTCTCTTCTTCTTATTGGTGTCCTTAGTAGTGGTTTTGCTGCAGCAATTTGACCATGAAGGCCTGATTCACGCAGTCTCCTCTGAACAGTGGATGTTGAGATGTGTCTGTTACTTGAACTCTGTGAAGCATTTATTTGGGCTGCAATCTGAGGTGCAGTTAACTCTATAATGAACTTATCCTCTGCAGCAGAGGTAACTCTGGGTCTTTCTTTCCTGTGGAAGTCCTCATGAGAGCCAGTTTCATCATAGTGCTTGATGGATTTTTTCTGACCATGTATTAAAGTAATGATGGACTGTCGTTTCTCTTTGCTCATTTGAGCTGTTCTTGACATAATATGGACTTGGTCTTTTACCAAATAGGGTTATCTTCTGTATACCACCCTTACCTTGTCACAACACAATTGATTGGCTCAAACGCATTAAGAAGGAAAGAAATTCCACAATTGAACTTTTAACAAGGCACACCTGTTAATTGAAATGCATTTGTTTAACCCTTTTTGTTTAACCCTACTAAATGATTCCATATGTGTTATTTCATAGTGTTGATGTCTTCACTATTATTCTACAATGTAGAAAATAGTTTTAAAAAATAAATAAAACACCCAGAAGGAGTAGTTGTGTCCAAATATTTGACTGGTACTGTATATTATGTCCCCCCTCCCCTTGTTTACAAGGTGAAAATCACAGAGAAGAACTAAAGTGTGAAGTCTATTTAAGAGTATACATGGAATGTGCCATGAGTGGAATCCATCAAGTCATCTTACTGAGTTTCCCTATAGTCTAATTGTTCTGTTCCCTAACTGCACATACAACTCAAACTTTCACTCAAAAATATCAATGCATGACTTGTGTGAAAGATTCAGTAACATTGAACCTTTATTTAACAATGCAAGTCAGTTAAGAATAAATTCTTATTTACAATGACGGCCTACCCCGGCCAAACCCAGATGACACTGGGCCAATTGTGCGCCGCCCTATGGGACTCACAACCACAGCTGGATGTGATAAAGCCTGGATTCGAACCAGGGACTGTAGTGATGCCTCTTGCACTGAGATGCAGTCCCTTAGACCGCTGCACCACTCGGGAGCAAACGCATGCATCAGCCATTATTTGGAATGTGCCTTCGGAGTGTAACTGAATCCATGAAGATGATTTTCAGTAGGCAGCACCTTTAACACCTTAAAACATAAGACCTGGAACATTATGATGTATATGAGAATGTGATATGGGAACTTGACCATGGATCTATGCTACAGTATAGTGTATATTGTGTTTCCAACTTCAATGCCTCTTAGCAAATCCTCTTCCAGTGCCACTGTAAGACAATGATGAACATCACAAATCCAACATCAGAAGCCATGCAGAACATAAATCTGCAAACACTCACACACTAAATACACAAACCTAGCCCCTAATACTCTCTCAAACAATTTTATTTTACCCCCCTCTCCCTTCTCTCTTCCCCATTCACTCTCTTTCCAGCACCCCCCCCCCCCTGCTCCCTCTCCTCCTCTCTCCCTCTCCTCCTCTCTTCCTCTCTCCCACTCCTCCTCTCATCCTCTCTCCCTCTCCTCCTCTCTCCCTCTCCTCCTCTCTTCCTCTCTCCCTCTCCTCCTCTCATCCTCTCTCCCACTCCTCCTCTCTCCCTCTCCTCCTCTCCTCCTCTCTCCCTCTCCTCCTCTCTCCTCCTGGCACTAATCCAGTGTGTGCCCACATATCAAATTGTATAGATGCTCCAGCCTGAGTAGCGGGCAGTTCGTCAACTTTATTTACACAAACAAAAGTCCTGCTCAGTTTCTGTGACAAAAGCAGCTAAATCTTTTGGCCCTTTCATGTATTGTCAGCTCTTGATTCCCTTTTGTCCTGCAGCTATTGGCCTGGCTCTGGGCATAATGAGGCTGGGAGAATGGCAGCAGATTGGCGGAATGTGCCTCAATAAACCTAATTATGACACGATGACTGCGCTCACCATGGCAGGTTTTCAAAGATCCCAGACTTATTCAATTAGCCCTTTCCAGGAGTCCCTTTCACAAAATAAAGTTATCCCCCTTTGACTGTTTGTCTTTCAGATGAGGATTTTTGTGTGTGTCCGAGATTAAATGGAAATGTGCTAGGCCAACAAGGCTCCTCTGTATGTATCATCAGTGTTATTCAGGGTCATTTTAATTAGCCAAGTAAGGTTAAGAAGATACACTGGAAATATGAGAGAGGAGGAGAGAGTGGGGGGCGTCTTGTACATTATCAATCATTAGCTCCATTTCTAGGGTTAATTAACTCAATGTTAGCCTTTTAGATTCTGGAAGGCAGAGAAACTACTATATTGAACCCCCTGCTAATGGTTATGTAGGAACTGTGCCAAAATAGCAAATATGCACAGGAGGCATTTAGTGAGACTTGGGCACTGACTGGACATTTGGAAAGCTATTTTCTGAAGAGTGGCATAATGTGTTCAACTATTGTAATTCCAGGTTGAAGGTATTTTCTCTGACACATGAATTGAGAAAGATAGCCTGCCCTACTGTCCACTTAACCAACTGCACCAGCCCTTATTCCAAACACAGTTGGCACGTGATGATATACTTGCGCATCATTTTAGGCACTGTGGTGCACAAGGCTGCAATTGAGCGAGCTTGAAATTTCCGAAATAATTTCAGTTGTCTTTTTCCACAGACAAATAAATCCAAACAAGCCGCAGTTGATGTGGACGCTTAAGAGAAACGACAATGAATTCTAAACGGCCCTCGCACAACAATGGTCTCAACAAACATCAACTTCATCAATGTTTGACCCGTTTAGCTGTAAAAAAAGTAATTTTCAGATTGTAATTGCGGCTGTAAAAACAGCATTCCAAATGATACCAGACAGAAAAAAACGCACGAAAATAGTGGACGCCACAGGTCTCGAAAAAACTACACATCGTTAAAAAAAAAGTCGAGATTTGACGTTACTGGCGTCACTCTACCCATACAAGGCAATCTCTAGAGCGCCACAATAGCTTAGTCCTCAGGACCAAACACCAACCAATTTGAAGCGTGCGCTCATTTTAACTCTCATTACCTACGCATAATAGCATAAACCATGCATTAGTTTGAGTTATCTGATATTAGTGCAAAAATCAACTGTGCCCGTTTCAAGTCAAAGCATTATCGTGGCAAAGGTCATTTACATTTTTAGTTAGCCCTTAGGGTAAAATGTACACTTGACCGATACGAATGGAAATAGGATAGTAAACCGACTGAGGTAAAGCGAGCCCGAATGAGCATTTGGACACAGCACAACCTTTCTAAGGAAACGGATACTATTTTAGGCTTATTAATATTAATTTATACCCTTCATTTTGGAATTAATAAAACAATGTGACATGCATTGGCAACCATATAAAGACAAATATCAGATGGGTCAATGATTTAACGGATAATTTAATTTTAGGGACCTTTCTACAACAAACTGACTTCCTTTTGTTAGCGGTTGCACTCCTGAAGATGAACCATAGATATTAAACGAATGTGCGCCGCAGGCATGGAGAGAAAGAGAAGGAAACCAAGGGAGAGGGGCGGGTTCGCTCTCTGGATGAAAGTAAAATGAAATAAAAGGCTCAATTTAATCCGCTTGAAGAGATTTTGAGAACGCAGGGGGGTGAGAGCATGATGGGTGAGTATTGCAGCAGTGCGCATGACGAGTGGCGAGTTCCATTGTGACCGCCGCTCGAGGCCAAGCGCCTCTCGGGGGAGAACATTGGTCCCCATTCACCAAAGGAGTCCTTAATACACTCCCTCGATCATTAAATGTGACATAGCACAATATCAACTCATTTAGAAGACATTATTAATGTTTAAAAGGGAAAGAATAGGGCATCAAAGGCTTAATAATAGACCATACAGAGGGACATGTAACTAGCCAATTGTACATGTATATCATCAGGCCTGTATTGGTAAGAAAATATATTGTGCCACAATTTGTACTTGGAAAATAAAAAAAGTATATTTATATATTAGGCCTATGAATTAAATTATTAATAATCATAAAGTAGCCTATGCATATATTTAGGAAAATATTTGTCATTTTATGAGATATAATATTTGGTCAAAGCCGTTGATATGAGCCTGCTACACAGAAACTATAATTTCTTATCTTGTGGAACTGGAATTTGTAACATGCCTAAATAATTATTAAGTGACATTAACTAAAAGGCTAATATAAAAGTGTTGAAAGCATGAACCCGAAGCATCAACAAAAAAACTATAACTTTTAAACATTGTGTAAAATATGTGTGTGCACAAAATGTATAATCTGAGTGCACATAATACACAAAAAGTTAGTATTTTCGTAAACCATTATGTCCGCAATGTTCTGTATGTCCAAAATTAAAATTAACACATTATCAAGAAGTTTAATTCACCTCGCCATTAAATACGCGTATTAAGCTGATTTCAAAGTATTTTGTTTAAATACCAGTTAGGCCTATACACTATAGTGTGTGTGTGTGTGTGTGTGTGTGTGTGTGTGTGTGTGTGTGTGTGTGTGTGTGTGTGTGTGTGTGTGTGTGTGCGTGTGTGTGTGTGTGTGTGAAAGAGGGCTTGAGAGGTTCTGAATGGCAGTCGGCTTCTTTAGACGACCTAAAAAGACTCCAAAAGAAACATTTTGTAGGTGAAAACGGCCATTTCTCCATGGTGAACAGTCTCTAGACCTAGCCCGAGCAGCGGCTATTGGCGGACCTGAATAATTCATCCTTCATTGCGGTCTCATAATGTATTTTCTCTGCCTTTTGTTGCAAAGCTCCTTCTCCCTTTCTGACTGAATTATAAACAGGTTGCCTTCTTTTATGGCGACCAAGCTGCTGCGAAGCCAGGCTTTGTCCACGCGTAACCGAAGCGTAAATCTCAATGGACTCTCGCGCCTTTGTCTCCCAAGTTCATCCTCAAATGTCCGATTGTGTGCTCGAGGCCTGGCTTTGTGAGGGATGGAACTGTTATACAAATGTTTGATCAACTCATTTGGGACGTTTTGTCTCCTCCAACTCCCTGTCTTTTTCTATAATTTATTTTACTGTGCCTGCATTTACAGTAGAGAAAGAGCAGCTGCGTTGAGATGGAATAGGCCTGCGAATTCGTTCATAATAACTTGTAGGAAACGTAAAATGGGATGTTATGAGATTTCTTTGTTTAAAATACATCTTGGCAATTAGGGGTTGAAAAAATTGTTGGTTCTTTTTGATATACTTTTGATAAGGGGTATTTCCTCAAACATTACAACGGGGATATGTGCATCTCGATTAAAATGCATGTATAGGCCTAATAACAATGTTATTAGTCTGATAAAGACGTTATAAAACAGTAAGCATATACCTACAATAAACCTACAAGGTAAAGGCTAGCCTATATATAAGCGAAGTGTCCTACCATGAACAATGAAATACAAATATTTAGCAGAAGTAGAATATCCACAGACAAATGTCGTGTGGGTTTCCCACTTCGTGCAAGTACCCGTGGTTACACATTCGTTCACTTAATTAAAATTTCAATTATCTTCCCCTCTCACTCACTCACTCACTCACTCACTCACTCACTCACTCACTCACTCACTCACTCACTCACTCACACACTCACACTCACACACACACACACACACTCACACACACACACACACACACACACACACACACACACACACACACACACACACACACACACACACACACACACACACACACACAAACAAACAAACAAAGGGGCAATCCTCCCTTTACCACAAAAGTTATCACCTGCTGTTTGAATTATCGTAACGCCTCATGGGACAAGCATTAGCAGGAGAGATATGGTCTGTAAGAATTCAAAACAATCCAGTGCACTTTATGACTGTTGACAAAGGAAGACACTCTCCTTGTGCTTTCACTTCATCGGAAACAACGACAGTTTTAGAGTTAAAGACAGACTAGGCCTATCTACCTCACAGTCTAAAAATGAATGGCAACCCGTAAGGAGTGGTGACTCCCATTGTGAAAATGTAGGCCTAGCCTATAACACCGAGTCAGAAAACCAAGAAGTTTACACAAAACAAGATGAAAACCTTTTTCTGTCCATCTTTGTTTAGTTTTGAATAAACGAGAAGTTTTCTCACCGTTTCAAATGACATGAAAGTGCACAGAAGCATTTAGTTCTGTGTATGAAGGGCCTCCCCCTTACGCAACAAGTAACTGCCTCACGCAAGTTGCCTATAGAAGAGAGAAAATGTAAAATGTATTTATGATTGCACTCACAACGGTCTCCTAAGATGCCCTCGATGCTGTGTTTGGCCCGCCGTTCGTGTTCTTCTAATTCCTTTTTCTCAATTTCATCTTCATCATCATCGTCATCTCCCTTCCCTCCGAATTTACTCCTCATGATGCGACTGATAGAGCTCACTGTGGTATAAGAAATTACAGAGCACTGATTAATAAATAATAAACTAGAAATGTCTAAATAAAAGTTAAACAATCTGCATTCACTTGCTTTCATTTGTTCTTCTAATCTACCGTGATAAAGCATCAAATAAATCTAACTTGATATCAACATATGTACCATTTAAAAAATCGATTGACTTTGCAATATTTTTTTATGATTTTATCTTAACTTAAAATTAATTTGGCAGTTACATTATAGCAGTTATTATTTCCCCCAGCCATAATTTTCAGCAGGTGTTAACGTTTTTTTTTTCAGAGAGTAAACGGTTTATTATTGTGGTAAAATGTGGTTATTGAGAAAGAAAATACATTAGTTCCATTATCATAAATAAGACGGTGATGATGATGACCATGATGATGATGAACAATCTATGGCTGCAGGTGAAGATTGCGCCCATTTAAATGGGCAACAATTATGACAGAATGCAGATGTTTCCTTTTACCTGATGGAACGGTGTTCCGGTCACATATCCCATCCATCAGTAATTTATCCCGAATCTCCCAGCTAAACATACCCGGGTTGTCACGCTTGTACTCCTCTATTCTCTTCTCAACATCAGGTGTCGTCCCCTGCTAAGGAAACGAGAAATCATATCATCGTTAATTAATTAAAGCATAATAAACAGCTCATATCTACTTACACTGTCTACTTACACTCAGCAACACAATACAGGCCTCTTACATGCTTTCCCAACCTGTAGCTTGTTCAATTTTAACCCAACATGTCATACCTCAAGAAAACACTTTTAAGAGAATAATAAAATGCATGACAATACAAAACTCAACAATTTCACCAGCGATAGAACTGCTCGTGCTCCCTCACCTTGGGTTTGCTTCCCCCGATGGCCCCGGGTCGGATGGAGCCGGTTTCCTGGTACCGGCAGAGGATTTTGGAAACGCAACCGTGAGAGACGCGAAGCTGACGGGAGATTACGCATGGCCTGATGCCATGGTGGGCCATTTCGACGATCTTATGGCGGATATGGTTGGGCAAAGGTCTGCCATTTATGAAAACTCCCCCGAGCTGGTTCATTCTACCTTGGCCTAACGGGGTTGAAACTGAGTAAAAGAAAACACAAAATGGTCACCAGAAGGCTTCATGATTATAAACTATAGGCCTACAACAACTAACATTGTTTTCCATCATAGGCTACTAATAACACCACAAGGCTACTACAAATAATGTTTTTGTTTTTTTTACACAATAGCCTAATAAAAAATAAAAGTAGTTTAAAATGAAAGGTTTGGTAACAATGAAAGTCCTTAAAAGTTGCTTTAAGTAATGATACTGTATCTAATTATTTAAAATAGCGAGGTGTATAGCCTATTTACATGACCATGTAAATCTTCTGTAAATAAACAAATTACTTGTTTTCAGAGATTAAGAGATTATTAAATTAATACTTTAATTACTAGTCCACTGCAAACAAATAGATAAATATAAAAAGGTGTCAATAATGACTACAAAAAAACATATGATAAAGATGACGATAACCGTTCAATCCACTTTGCATCCAATAACCGAAATGAAAATAACTTTGAAAAATGAAACATGAAAAGAACATTACGTTGTAATTTGTTACTTCTCAATTTTGCGTGTCAATCCCAAAGTTTTATAAAAAATGTCTTTACAATTTAATATGACCAAATTTATGTTTAGGGGGGAGGGGGTTAAGGCTACAGAATATCCTATATTAATAATCACTCCTTAATTATTATGCATCGAAGCCCAAATCGTGCCACAAGCAGTGCTCAAAAAGTTGTTTCGACTTTTGATTTTACCTTCCAGTGGGAAGCCACTGTGTGGGTAGTTCTGAGCCAGCATGGGGCGCATCATCCTTGGTATTGCCCCTGCCAACGCAGTCATACCTCCACAACCCTACGCCTTCAACTAACCTCCCGCCAGAGAGGAGAACAGGGAGCTTCCGACGATGGAGCTTGACCACTGGGAGAAATTTTGAGTAAAAATGCCCTGTATTCCAATTCGTGGAAGGTTAGCCTTGATAGGGTAGCCACAGGACTAGACAGGAACCAGCATCCAGGGAGATAAAAAAAATAAACACTCCCGCCTCCCGAAGAAAAGAGCCCAAGTTACCAAACCAGGAAAACTTGAGGTAGACTTCGGAAGAGTGCGCCTATGCGTTGATCTTTCACCAGTCGAGAGGCACTTGGATACGTGAGGGAATCTGCGATGTCATCAATAATCATGCAAGTGATGTTGTTGTCGCTGTTGTTGACAGACCTTCAGAGTGAGGGACGATGGTCAAAACCCAGAGGAACAGTTATTAGTTGTGCTGCCCTTCTTTCCCATCAGTGATCCAGGCTCTGTGATTGGTTTAGAGGAGGGAGACCGGCTCTTGGGCGTGCGTAATGATTGGCTTACGGTGCAGGAAACTTTCTTCCTCAGAGTTGTTGTCAGAGGCGTTGCTTGGGACAGGACTGAGGAAGCGTCTTTAATCATCTTCTTGACAGATGTGACATCAACTCAGGTCATAAGTTCGATTACATGTACAGATGCCTGTAGTTTTTAATGTTGCCGTTTTGATTAGTCACTCAACATACAACAGTGTTTAATTGAAGGTATTTTATTGTAGGGCCCATGTATCCATTTGTTCTCACTCTATGGCCTGAAGATAACACAAATGCTGCAAAAGTTAGTGCACCTCGAGGAATTTATTGTCGCTTTTAGATTGTGCACTACCAATAGGAGAGCCGTCAGACCGGGACTCGCGCCCCAGCAGGGTACGACGCCAGGAGAGCGGTAAAGAACGTCTGCTCTGCTGACAGACGTAACTATTGTGTTGTTGGGCATTTATTTTTAGTTGCCTTGCGAGTTTTAAAGACACGTAGTATCCCTATAGGCAATCTCACAAGGAAGGGGCATTGCAGTCCCTCTCTTTCTCTCTCTCTCTTTCTTCCTCAATTCAATTCAAATGTCTTTATTGGCATAGAAAACATATGTTTACATTGCCAAAGCAAGTGAAATATAACAAACAAAAGTGAAATAAACAGTAAAACATTTACAGTAAACATTACAATCACAAGAGCTTCAAAGGAATATATATTTAATAAAATGTCATTATGTTTATGTCTAGCATTATAATGATGTACAAATAGTACAAAAGGGAAAATAAATAAACATAAATATGGGGTGTATTTACAATGGTGTATACAGAGAGTTCTTCACTGGTTGCCCTTTTCTTGTGGTAACAGGTCACAACTCTTGCTGCTGTGATGGCCCACTGTGGTATTTCACCCAATAGATTTGGGAGTTTATTAAAATTGGATATGTTTTCAAATTATTTGTGGGTTTGTGTAATCTGAGGGAAATATGTGTCTCTAATAAGGTCATTCATTTGGCAGGAGGTTAGGAAGTGTAGCTGAGTTTTCACCTCATTTTGTGGGCAGTGTGCACATAGCCTGTTTTCTTTTGAATGTTTGGCTGCAGTGCAGGGCATCGTAGAAGAATGAAAGCAGCCATGCTCTTTAGAGCTTCCTTATCAATCAAAGAAGCAGAGGTTCATTCCCCACCTTTAAATTCAGACAAAACCCCACTTCCCTCCACTGTCCATTTAAAGGAGCTCATTTTTACTTGGTTAGCTGCATGTTTGCTTTAGATTTGATTGATTTAGTCCCAACAGTATATAGAGTAATGATCCAATCACTTTTGAATGGTAAAGGTATTTGGATGATTTTGTAGTAAACTGTAATTTTTTTGTCATATATTAATCCCATGGCCTTGCTTTATTTTTGGCTGATATTTTCAAATTCAATATGTAACATACACATACCATTTTAAACCCTGCATACACTACATGACCATAAGTATGTGGACACCTGTGCAGGCCAGTCAAGTTATTCCACAACAATCTCATGTTGAAACAGGAAAGGGCCTTCCTCAAACTGATGCCACAAAGTTGAAAACACAGAATTGTCTAGATTGTCATTGTATGCTGTAGCATTAAGATTTCCCTTCACTGGAACTAAGGGGCCTAGCCTGAACCATGAAAAACAGCCCCAGACCATTATTCCTCCTCCACCAAACTATACAGTTGACACTATGCATTCAGGCAGGTAGCATTGTCCTGGCATCCACCAAACCCAGATTCCTCGGATGACAGATGGTGAAGCGTGAATCATCGCTCTGGAGCAATTGAACGCATTTCTACTGCTCCAGAGTCCTATGGCGGCGAGCTTAACACCACTCCAGCCGACGCTTGGCATTGCGCATAGTGAATTTAGGCTTGTGTGCGGCTGCTCGGCCATGGAAACCTATTTCATTAAGCTTACAACAAAACGTTTTTGTGCTGATGTTGCTTCCAGAGGCAGTTTTGAACTTGATAGTGAGTGTTGCAGCTAAGGACAGGCAATTTTTACACGTTAAGCGCTTCAGCACTCGCCGGTTCCATTCTGTGAGCTTTTGTGGTCTACCACTTTTGGGCTGAGCCGTTGTTGCTCCTAGACGTTTCCACTTCACGATTACAGCACTTACAGTTGCCTGGGGAGGTTCTCGCAGGGTAGAAATTTGATGAACTGACTTGTCGGAAAGGTGGCATCCTATGACGGTGCCACGTTGAAAGTCACTGAGCTCTTCAGCAAGACCATTCTACTGCCAATGTCTTACTGTGGAGATTGCATGGCCGTGTGCTACATTTTATACCCCTGTCAGCTATGGGTGTGGCTGAAATAGCTGAATCCACTTATTTGAAGGGGTGTCCACATACTTTTGTATATATACCGAACAAAAATAGAAATGCAACATGGAACAATTTAAAAGATTTTACTGAGTTACAGTTCATAACAGGAAATCAGCCAATTTAAATAAATTCATTTGGCCCTAATCTATGGATTTTACATGACTTGGCAGGGGCGCAGCCACGAGTGGGCCTGGGGAGCCAGGCCCAGCCACTCAGAAGGAGTTTTTCCCCACAAAAGGGCTTTATTACAGTACTGCCAAATTCTCTAAAACAACGTTGGAGGAAGCTTATGGTAGAGAAATTAACATTAAATTCTCTGGCAACAGCTCTGGTGGACATTCCTGCAGTCAGCATGGCAACTGCACACTCCCTCAAAACTTCTGTGGCCTTGTGTTGTGACAAACTGCACATTTTAAAGTGGCCTTTATTGTCCCAGCACAAGGTGCACACGTGTAATGACCAAGCTTCTTGATATGCCACACCTGTCAGGTGGATGGATTATCTTGGCAATGGAGGAATGCTCACTAACAGGGATATTAACAAATTTGTGCACTCAATTTGAGAGAAATAAGCTTTTTGTGCATATGGAAAATTTCTGGGCTTTTTTTATTTCAGCTCATGAAACATGGGACCAACACTCTACATGTTGTGTTTATATTTTTGTTCAGTGTATATACTGTAAATACTCTCTTCGTCGATTTGGTTAATAATGTAGGCCTATAATTGATTGTTTTGTAAGCATTGGATTTTCTTTGTGTGTCGTCCCAAATACCACGCATTTTCACCCCATTTGACATGTTATTCTCTCCACAAAGTGGTGCTTGCGCGTGGGGCGCATATGTCATGCACAGAAGCACAGAGGTCGTTACCCATCCAGGTGCCGAGGTGCACTATAACTGTATTATCTCGCCCATCGTGGCAACAGCTGAACTTTTGACACGGGACCTGAGGGCATATGCACATGTACAGGCTAAAAAAAATTTAAAAAAAATGGACTTTTATTAGGGCCTCCGTGATAGCCTACATTACATAATACCAATAGCACAGACATGCCTATGCTTGCTGCTAGCGCCAGTAGCCTTGCTAATCGCAACTACAGAATAGGTTTGACCAAATTGATG
This sequence comes from Oncorhynchus mykiss, assembly GCF_013265735.2. Lineage (NCBI taxonomy): Eukaryota > Metazoa > Chordata > Actinopteri > Salmoniformes > Salmonidae > Oncorhynchus > Oncorhynchus mykiss. The sequence continues at coordinate 30,049,178 of NC_048591.1, read as the reverse complement.
TTGAAGACATGCTACTCCCTCTCCATGCTACTCCCTCCTTTGAGGATTGTTTAGTTTTTTCTAATGACAAAATGTTACTCTGAAATGTATGCCATTGTAATGGTATTTGAACGAATTCACACTCCACATTACGCACCTTAAGACAACAGCAACTAGTTGGAAGTATCAGACGCACCTGATGTTCCAAGTATTTTGTCTTTACCTCCAGCTCTCCAACCCGGTGAGGTCACCACCGAGAAAAGCAGAGAGATCGAACGTATCAGACTTCTCTTATTTACGCAGAAAATATGTATCCCACTGGCTTTAGATTTAGTCAATTAACATTAGCCTATTTTGTACCTTTGAAAATACAACTTAAATGTTGTCTTTCTGTTAGAACGCGCGTGGACAATAGTTGCGCGCGGTAAAGAAAATGCGTAGGGAAAACGAGGGTCCTTTCACGTGTTAAGGATCAGATTATTGTCATTCATTGAACCATTAGGAGGAAGCCAATTCAATAAAAGTAATGTTATTTTTGTCAATTCCCTTGACATTTAAATAGCCTATTTGAACACGGGAAATTGTGAAATAGTGTTGGAAAAAATATTTATAGTCATTCATGTACTGCTTTTATATTTCCCTAAAAAGCCTATTTATTTAATCTACCATTTTTACAGATTAATTCGATGGGATGAAAATGTATATTGCCACATGACAATATGACGTTTCTGGTGAGAACATACTTGTAAAGAATATAATTATAACATTGATGATGATGTCGTTTATGGACTGCTTTGACGGGCTGCATAAAGATTATTTCTGGCAAGTTATTTTATTATGACAATTTTCCTAAATCTAAATATTTTAGTTTAAGAACATCAAACGTCATATTACCATACCCCCAGACACTCACCTTTTAGTGAAAGGACAATATTTTTTACTTTACACCTAATAGTGTCATCCCTCTTGGACATTCTGGAAAAACATTCATCTTAAATTTACTAACGTGACGATTTCAGGGGTCATTGTACTTATTGAAACTGGATATTGTACCCTAAAAAAACGAATGGAACGAAGGAAAACAGAGAGCGATGATGCATACCTCCGCCTTCTTGAAAGCAACACAGAATCGCCGTGTCTAATCCATTACCGGGGATGAAATTCAGTCATTCAGTCAGAAATGTCGCTTGATGAGAAGTATATTAGGTGTAGATTAGTTACAGAGTTAGAGTCAAATCTATAAACACTTATTTGTCCAATATTTTTTTTTAATGAATGCTATAGATCAATAATCGAATTAAGTAATGCATGTAGGCTAACTAGAAGACTAACCTCCGAGATGGCTATAAAACAAAGTTCTATAAAAATATGCCTAACTATGTCTCTAAATGTTTTAGTGTTTATCATGATATAAATGTTTAAATTAAATATAAAGTAACACCATATTATGAGTTATCACATAATTGGTTTGTCATGCTGCTAAATGTTGGAATTTGGGGATGTTGTAATTATGTTCGACCAAAGGCTATATTGATAGCTATTTATGGTTCTGTGTTCAACCATTGAACGCACAAGGATCATGTTCGAATGATTAAATGAGTGAAAACATGTTTGCCCTGACAAGTGGAGATATGGGAAAGCAAATTATGTTTAATCAAAAATGTGAGCCATGAATGAATAGTTGGTTGGTAAGAGAGGGAGGGGGCTTTAGCAATGACACAACTTTTGAGATGTTATCACCGCATCCTGTAACACAGGGCTGTCAAACCTCTGGATCAGGGCCGCACATACTACCACATGTTCATCCTTGCATAAAGGCCTAGACAATTCAATTGCCCTTAGAAAATTATGGAAAATATAAGAATAATGGAAGGAAAACAAGGGAAGGGGAGAATGAATAAAGCTCAGTTAACTCCCTCCCTTCCCCTGATCCTCCTGGTCTCTCTCTCCTTAACCAGGAGGTGGTGGTAGAGGTGCCCTCCAGGTGAACCTATCCCTTCCTCCCCTTCCCCAGCCAGAGCTCACCATGGCTCCTCGGCCCACGAGACCTGCCTTAAAGTGAATCTCCCAGCAGTGCACCCAAACACTCTCTCTCTCTCTCCCTCCCTTCCTTCCTTCCTTCCTTCCTTCCTTCCTTGGGGGAACAAGGGGTCATAGAATGGTGCATGGCCGGGGCTGGGCTCAGCCTCAGAACCAAAGCAACCCAATACCTGACTTGCTTATGTGGAAAGGCCTTTCTCATCTGTCTACCTACCATCCAACCCAAGCAGAATAGAAGGTTACTCAAACCACGGTTGTTACAAGCCATGTGGATTGCCTGTTGGTGGAAGATATGATATAACGTGTAATGACCCTGAACGTGCAGCTGTATTCTTCTCATCCTGGGCAGAGAGGGGGTTGACCCTGATAACCCTAATCATGACGTTTTTCCAACCGCAAAGGAAGTTTCTGTTTCAACAGGAATACAGATATGGCAAGTCGACTGATGTAAAAAGGGCTCTATAAATACATTTGATTGATTGAAGTCCTTATGCATTGTTCACATACAGATGCCTTTAGAGTATACACCTGGGCCCGGAGAGGGGTGAAGAGAGGATTTTTTAGTGTTAATTTACTCTGCAGACAATTAAACTCAAGAAGACAGAAGTGTCAAAAACAGTAGTGTCAAAATGACCGTATGCATTAAAAAAAGGTGCTATCTATAACCTACAAGATTTATTCGGCTGTCCCCATAGGATAATCCTTTAAAGAACCCTTTTGGGTTCCATGTAGAACCATTTCCAAAGAGGGTTCTACATGAAACCAATGACTGCAACCCAATATGGTTCTAAATGGAAGGTTCTCCTATGAGTCCATCCGAAAAACCCTTTTGGAACCTTTTTTCTAGTCTAGTAGTCTACGTTGTATCTATCACCAGAGGGTGTCTGTTAGTCCAGACAGACGGGTTGCCTCCGACAATGTAACCAATGTTCCAGCATGCTGTTGCCCTAGGTCTGGGATTTCCGAGACTAGGCGTCTGTGGGCAGTGAGTTACTGCTCTCTTCTTCCAAGGACTATTCTATGGCTTGTTGCATCCATGATAATTCAAACGTCAACAATTAACTGGCAGTTCTTAAAGGGATAGTTCGGGATTTTGGCAATGAGGCCTGTTATCTACTTCCCCAGAGAGATGAACATGTGGATACCATTTTTAAAAATCCCAAAGTATCCCTTTAAGTATTGTCTACTGACATGTGAATCTCCCAGCAGTGCACCCAAACACTCTCTCTCTCTCCCTCCCTCCCTCCCTCCCTTCCTTCCTTCCTTCCTTCCTTCCTTCCTTCCTTCCTTCCTTCCTTCCTTCCTTGGGGGAACAAGGGGTCATAGAATGGGGCTCAGCCTCAGAACCAAAGCAACCCAATACCTGACTTGCTTATGTGGAAAGGCCTTTCTCATCTGTCTACCTACCATCCAATCATCAATATATCTCATTTCAAAGTTTTAAGAGAAAGAATCATTGCACATAAACATTGTAATGTTTTCTTTATTACTGAACTGTGTTAAACAGCACATACGTAACATTTATCTGTGCAAATACATTTTAGTACCTTAACAACAATGAACAAACTCAAAAACATCACCTTTTTATTAATCATTAATGAATACAATAATAGTCCAAATACAGTACATATATATATTACTTGTGTCAAATAAGAGGGTGAAAGTGCTTCTTCTTCTAACGGTTATACTGACAGTCTGACAGGGGAGTGACAGAGGAGTGACACGGGAGTGACAGGTTGATTGAAGCAGGCATGGCCATCTTTAGAGGCCAGGTCCATAATCATATTTGATTGTGAGGCAATGTTAAAGTAAATGTGTTAGGGCAGTAAGTGCTTATATATATAACTCTCTGTATATCCCAGCCTTCTCAAATGTACATATTTTTATGTGAATCCTTAAAGGCGTGTCTGTAAGATGAGGACCCAAGAGACAGGAGACAACAGAGTCTGTTCCACACAGAGCACATACAGTATAAAGTAAATACAAAATGAAATAGCTTCAGGGCTGTATAAATCTAAGCCTTGTGGTTTTAAGTAGTGCTGTTGGGATTATTTATCTGTCTATGGTAGTTAAGTGATTGATTTATATCATTGATTGGACAGAGAGTCCACTCATCATGATGTGCTGGTCTGAATCAGTCAGTCCCTGGTTATAGCGGAACCAGTGCAGCACGGTAGACTTCCAAGGCCCTGATTTCAATACCCCTGGTTTACTGACTAATATTGACAAATCCAATCCTTCTCATTTTAGTCTCTTAGTTCCATAGGCAACGCAAAAACTGTGCCATCCTCACGGCAACTCTCTCCATCTGCCCCCTGATGATCACCGACCATACAGGCAACAGACTAGAGAAATCCATTTGCTTTGGAAGCCTTTCAAGCACATGGCAATTCAAGACGCAGTCCAGAGCTTTACTATATTTTCAGCCAGTAGTGTTGAAGGTGGTGCTCAGTAGCCAAAACGGTTCCCCATTTTTTTGTGCATTCTACTACGTCATCCAACTGTGTACTACCTCATCTATTTTGTGTGATTATGTTATGAATTTTGCAATTTGAATGATATCATACAAATTTTGCAATTCATGTGATATGTTACAAATCCAATTTGTGTAATATGTTACGAATTTCAATGTATCATTAGAAAACTGAGGAAATGCCTCCTCCCTTCTTCAAGAAGCTCATCAATGATCTGAAGTGATTGATAACAAGACTGAAAGAAATATGGTGGAAAAGAACCTTACTTTCACCTTTCCTGTCTGTCAAAATGTTGGTGATGATCAGTTGACAGGCAGATGATAATGATCCGACGACACAGGCAGCAGAAAGGCCAGAGAAATGTACACAAGTGTACAGTAGGCCTACAACCGGTGAACTTTTGAAATAGGAATTGAGCAGGTACCTGTTCTCTAGACCTACTATTGGTAACCTAAACACCATGTCAGTTTAAATACCGGTAATAACACCTCTCCCTATTTTCACATCACCGTCAAATCACTGTATAGCAGATACTGTACTATTGACATATCTTACGTTAGTGATTTCTCAATTACATACACTATGTATACAAAAGTACGTGGACAAATGAGTGGATTTGGCTATTTCAGCCACACCCATTGCTGACAGGTGTATAAAAATCGAGCACACAGCCATGCAATCTCCATAGACATACATTGGCAGTAGAATGGCCTTACTGAACAGCTCAGTGACTTTTAACGTGGCACTGTCATAGGATGCCACCTTTCCAACAAGTCAGTTCGTCAAATTTCTACCCTGCTAGAACTGCCCCGGTCAACTGTAAGTGCTGTTATTGTGTCGTAGAAGCGTCTAGAAACAACAGCGGCTCATCCGCGAAGTGGTAGGACACACAAGCTCACAGAACGGGACCAGCGAGTGCTGAAGCGCTTAGCGTGTAAAAATCATCTGTCCTTGGTTGCAACACTCACAACCAAGTTCCTAACGGCCTCTGGAAGCAAAGTCAGCACAATAACTGTTTGTCGGGAGCTTCATGAAATGGGTTTCCATGGCCGGGCAGCCGCACACAAGTCTAAGATCACAATGAGCAATGCCAAGCGTTGGCTGGAGTGGTGTAAAACCCGCCACCATTGCCCCTGTGCACAAAATGAGGTCCATAGAGAAATGGTTTGTCGAGATTGGTGTGGAAAAACTTGACTGGCCTGCACAGAGCCCTGACCTCAACCCCATCGAACAGCTTTGGGATGACTTGGAACGCCGACTGTGAGCCAGGCCTAATCACCCAACATCAGTTCCAACCTCAGTAATGCTCTTGTGGCTGAATGGAAGCAAGTCCCCGCAGCAATGTTCCAACATCGAGAATGCCTTCCCAGTAGAGTGGAGGCAGTAAAGGGGGACCAACTCCATATTAATGCCCATGGTTTTGAAATGAGATGTTTGACGGGCAGGTGTCCATTTTTTTTATCATGTAGTGTATATTTGTGACTACTCAAGGACAGGTTTTGATAGTGAGAGGCATAGTGGGTAGTGTATACTTTTCAGGAAACTGGTATCAAACCCTGGTCCTCAACTCAGTGCATTCAACCAGTCTAGTCTGGGAGCAACAGGCAGTTAATCTAGGTCTCAGGCAAGGTTACCTATCATCATATGAGCCTACCATAGGTAGGCATACAAGTGCATTTATGCATTTATCAAATGGTAGGCTACTTACTGTAGGCTTACTGCTCAGTGAGCAGGTGAAGGCCTTTATATGGTGTTTGCTATATCCTACTGTTAAAAGGCCATTCTGGACAATGTATATTTCTAAAAAAGTAAAGGAAGGGAGGGACATTATACAGACATTATATATACAGCAGTATATACATAAATCACACACATCCCATTATCAACATGATCATCTTCATCTTCATCATCAGGCGTTCCGCCTATTCGTTCCAGATGAGCGTCCTGTCTCATGATCGGGTCTATATTTTAACCAGCAGATCAGCCACGTGACTACCACCGAGAACATGGCCAGGATGCTGGCCACCGACAGGCAGATGGGTCCCGCGGGCGAGGGCGGGCTGCTGTGACTGTGCACGAAGATCAGGCCCATGAAGAGCAGAACCAGCATGGACAGAAAGGAGAAGATCACGCACACACAGCCCGTAGTAAGGGCAACTCGCTTGCAGCTCTGACAGCTTCCATAGCGCACCGAGTCCTGGGAAAGGGTAGTGGCAGTGGACAAGGTAGTGGAGGGGGTAGCTTGGCTCGTGGACGCCCCCGATGCCTCCTCGCGCCTGAGGGCGACGAGTGCGGGGTGCAACCGGGGAGGGTAGAGGGGCAAAGCATCCTGAGGCAGAGGATCAGAGTCAATGTACAATGGGAAATCCTCCGTTACCTTGGTATTATTGGGTAGGTTTTGTATCCGATAGTCCGGTACGGGTGTCCTGTGGCGACATATAGGGCAGCTGATGCGCCATGGACGCTCCTCGCGGAGATGGAGAGTGTTCAGGCACTCCTCGCAAAATGTGTGCAAGCATTCTAAAATCTTGGGCGCGCGACGGTCAAGGTCGAAATAATTGTAACATATTTTGCATTCATACTCCTCGTACGGGAATGCTGTCTCCAGGCTGCTCGGTTGTTCTGCTCCACTGGATGCTGAATCTACCTCTGCCATGTCATCTTTCGCCGATCACATTCTCTACGAACACAAAGGAGCCGAGAGGCAGAGATGCTGATGACGGTGTTCGTCTATCCCCCGTTCATAAAAACGCCATCATCTCTCTGATGAATTGTATAGCCGACGTTGAAATTGTTGATATATTTGTATAATCCCCCACGACGTCAAAAAATGAAAATCCAGTTGTATCCCCTCATCATCAGTGTTCATATCCGCTGGTTAAAAATACATGGGTCTCATTTTACGCTTCGGGTGTGGAATCGGTGATGTAATGCTCGTGACGACTCTTCGATGCGAGGGTTGGTTAATCCGCCGGAGTGATCTGTGCTCAACCCGCATTGAGAGGAGACAGCGAGGCGGCTATTGACACACAGTTCATGGTTGTTATCTTTCCTATCGGTTGGTGGAAACCGCTCGGGTTGAAAGGAGAGGCCAATAGACACCGTTTTCAGTCCTCTCTGGGAGTTAGACCGAGAGGAGATGTAGAGATAACAAGGTCCGTTGCCATCATGCCAGACAGAAGAAATGTGCCATAATTAAATCAAAACATTTCGAGTTTACACGATAGACTCTGTCAAAAAGTCAAAGTTTCATATTGGTCCCTCTGTGACATGAACTGTGTTCATACTGTTTTGTTTGATATCCTCCTGAGACCCAGCAATTAATTGTTGTCCTCTCTAGTGTACATCAGTTCTTGGTCCGTATCTCTGAGGCCATACAAGACACTGTATTCAGTCCTGCTTTTCAGTGATATCAGGTGTGGGTGTGTGACCTTGACAACTTTATCTTCCTGGTTCTAAACAAAAATGTCTTCCATCAAAATTAGCACATTTGAAAATAAGTGTGTGTAGCCCAATTATTATTTATAATTTTTATGAGTTTTATATTCAAACTGTTTCTAGTAGGCCTAAGTAAATATACAGGAATAGTTTAGTGAGTTGTCAGGACTGTGTAAAACATTTTCACATTAAATATGAGCTAAATATGAGTTTATCAAGAAATATCCTCTGTAGTGGACACCCGGATGCCGCAACTACGTTTTTCACCTACTGTAGGCTACCCATTGACTGTAATCAAAGGCAGTACAGTATGAAGATAAACTGATCACACTTGTAGGCAATGTCGTGACAACGTTGGCTAGCAAAGCTCTTGCGTAGAAACAATTCGGTTGCATTCCAAACACTCTCCACTCAGCCCTCAAATTAAGTGGACACTTCTGATGACGTCTCATGACGTCTGTTTACACTTGCAGGACAAGGGTCGAGGGAGGAAGGAATTAATTTTAAATGGACAGCCCTTGCCCGGAAAATTGTCATTCGTTCATCCCGCGACAATTGTGTTTTCATCCACCGGCATACACCAGTAGCTTGTGGGTGCTTTATATGCACTACCGTCAATTATGTTAAGTACTTATATTAACTATATAATTATTAATATACGCGTACTGTATGATAGCTAGCAAATTAATTACCTAACTAACGCTAGCCTGTCTAGCTACTTCTGAAGGAAAATATTTGATTTCTACAATTTCCAAAAGCTAACCAAACAAAAACATCATTACTTTTACGAGAAGTGTTTGTGCATTCGTAGCACAATTTCTAATTTATTTACATTCGTTTTTATTTACACTTGTATGTTGACTCAATATTGACATTAAAGTTTTGGCGGACTTTTCTTTGCAGACGTACAATCATCGCGAATTGAATTATGGGGCGTTTCAGGCCCTGAAGTGAACATAGTTGTACACTCGCAAACTCCATTAAAAACTAGGGCTGAGGGGCCTACGTTGCAGCTTGGCTAATCATTTGGACCGACGACAAATATGGCCGCGGAGATTTCCCCAAGGGCATCAAGCGAGGGTGAGTGGACAAATGTCTTTCATGAGTTTGAAAGGCAGCCTTCATCAGTTCTAACGGTCGTCTCGCGCCAAACTGCGCATGTTTAGGTCGTCAAATCAAAGGTATTCTAATATAAAGTTGTTTTTTATGAAAATGAAAACGTGTCACTTTAACGACGTTAAAGTTAAACTACTTAAAACATTGGCTCGAATCTAGGTTGTGCCTTTACATTTTTAGAAAATGAACAACTAAGGAAGAATTGTTTGCTTCTCTCATTGATTCTCAAACCCTGGCCAAGTCTGTTTGGTCGTATTTCACCAGCGTTCCCTGAAGTCTCGCGATGTTGCGCCTCTGGGTTATAGAAACTGATGTAAAAATATTTAGTGTCCTAATGAAAACTAAAGGGGACAATTTTGCACTTAAAATAAAATAGAAAAAACGATGTATTTTTGTTTATTGGTAACATGTTTTTTTCTCTCACCCCAAACACTTATGTAAAAAATAAATAACGAATCCAATACTTTTTTTTCGGGTCTCAAAGGGATATTATAATATTCGGTTGGCCTATAACCTAAACGGACAAAGGCAATTTGCACCTTGCAGCATATCCAGTTTTGGGAATATTGTAGACTAAGCCTAATTGTCTTATTATTTTGTATGTCTAAAGTAGATACAGTTGAAGTCAGGAGTTTACTTACACCTTAGCCAAATACATTTAAACTCAGTTTGTCACAATTCCTGACATTCAATCAGAGTAAAAATTCCCTGTCTTAGGTCAGTTAGGATCACTACTTTATTTTAAGAATGTGAAATGTCAGAATAATAGTAGAGAGAATGATTTATTTCAGCTTTTATTTATTTCAGCACATTCCCAGTGGGTCAGAAGTTTACATACACTCAATTCGTATTTGGTAGCGTTGCCTTTAAATTGTTTAACTTGGGTCAAACGTTTCAGGTAGCCTTCCACAAGCTTCCCACAATAAGTTGGGTGAATTTTAGACCATTCCTCCTGACAGAGCTGGTGTAACTGAGTCAGGTTTGTAGGCCTCCTTGCTCACACACGCTTTTTCAGTTCTGCCCACAAATGTTCTATGGGATTGAGGTCAGGGCTATGTGATGGCCACTCCAATACCTTGACTTTGTTGTCCTTAAGCCATTTTGCCACAACTTTGGAAGCATGCTTGGGGTCAAGCTTTAACATCCTGACTGATGTCTTGAGATGTTGCTTCAATATATCAACATAATTTTCCATCCTCATGATGCCATCTACAGTGCCTTGCGAAAGTATTCGGCCCCCTTGAACTTTGCGACCTTTTGCCACATTTCAGGCTTCAAACATAAAGATATAAAACTGTATTTTTTTGTGAAGAATCAACAACAAGTGGGACACAATCATGAAGTGGAACGACATTTATTGGATATTTCAAACTTTTTTAACAAATCAAAAACTGAAAAATTGGGCGTGCAAAATTATTCAGCCCCCTTAAGTTAATACTTTGTAGCGCCACCTTTTGCTGCGATTACAGCTGTAAGTCGCTTGGGGTATGTCTCTATCAGTTTTGCACATCGAGAGACTGACATTTTTTCCCATTCCTCCTTGCAAAACAGCTCGAGCTCAGTTAGGTTGGATGGAGAGCATTTGTGAACAGCAGTTTTCAGTTCTTTCCACAGATTCTCGATTGGATTCAGGTCTGGACTTTGACTTGGCCATGCTAACACCTGGATATGTTTATTTTTGAACCATTCCATTGTAGATTTTGCTTTATGTTTTGGATCATTGTCTTGTTGGAAGACAAATCTCCGTCCCAGTCTCAGGTCTTTTGCAGACTCCATCAGGTTTTCTTCCAGAATGGTCCTGTATTTGGCTCCATCCATCTTCCCATCAATTTTAACCATCTTCCCTGTCCCTGCTGAAGAAAAGCAGGCCCAAACCATGATGCTGCCACCACCATGTTTGACAGTGGGGATGGTGTGTTCAGGGTGATGAGCTGTGTTGCTTTTACGCCAAACATAACGTTTTGCATTGTTGCCAAAAAGTTCAATTTTGGTTTCATCTGACCAGAGCACCTTCTTCCACATGTTTGGTGTGTCTCCCAGGTGGCTTGTGGCAAACTTTAAACAACACTTTTTATGGATATCTTTAAGAAATGGCTTTCTTCTTGCCACTCTTCCATAAAGGCCAGATTTGTGCAATATACAACTGATTGTTGTCCTATGGACAGAGTCTCCCACCTCAGCTGTAGATCTCTGCAGTTCATCCAGAGTGATCATGGGCCTCTTGGCTGCATCTCTGATCAGTCTTCTCCTTGTATGAGCTGAAAGTTTAGAGGGACGGCCAGGTCTTGGTAGATTTGCAGTGGTCTGATACTCCTTCAATTTCAATATTATCGCTTGCACAGTGCTCCTTGGGATGTTTAAAGCTTGGGAAATCTTTTTGTATCCAAATCCGGCTTTAACTTCTTCACAACAGCATCCCGGACCTGCCTGGTGTGTTCCTTGTTCTTCATGATGCTCTCTGCGCTTTTGACGGACCTCTGAGACTATCACAGTGCAGGTGCATTTATACGGAGACTTGATTACACACAGGTGGATTGTATTTATCATCATTAGTCATTTAGGTCAACATTGGATCATTCAGAGATCCTCACTGAACTTCTGGAGAGAGTTTGCTGCACTGAAAGTAAAGGGGCTGAATAATTTTGCATGCCCAATTTTTCAGTTTTTGATTTGTTAAAAAAGTTTGAAATATCCAATAAATGTCGTTCCACTTCATGATTGTGTCCCACTTGTTGTTGATTCTTCACAAAAAAATACAGTTTTATATCTTTATGTTTGAAGCCTGAAATGTGGCAAAAGGTCGCAAAGGTCAAGGGGGCCGAATACTTTCGCAAGGCACTGTATTTTGTTAAGTGCACCAGTCCCTCCTGCAGCAAAGCACCCCCACAACATGATGCTGCCACCCCCATGCTTCACGGTTGGGATGGTGTTCTTTGGCTTGCAAGCCTCCCCCTTTTCCTTCAAACATAACGATGGTCATTATGGCCAAACAGTTCTATTTTTGTTTCATCAGACCAGACGACATTTCTCCAAAAAGTACGATCTTTGTCCCCATTTGCAGTTGCAAACCATAGTCTGACTTTTTTTATGGTAGTTTTGGAGCAGTGGCTTCTTCCTTGCTGAGTGGCCTTTCTGGTTATGTTGATATAGGACTCGTTTTACTGTGGATATAGATATTTTTGTGCCTGTTTCCTCCAGCATCTTCACAAGGTCCTTTGCTGTTGTTCTGGGATTGATTTGCACTTCTCGCACCAAAGTGCGTTCATCTCTAGGAGACAGAACGCGTCTCCTTCCTGAGCAGTATGACGGCTGCGTGGTCCCATGGTGTTTATACTTGTGTACTATTGTTTGTACAGATGAACGTGGTACCTTCAGGCATTTTGATATTTGTTCCCAAGGATGAACCAGAACTTGTGGAGGTCTACAATTCCTTTTCTGAGGTCTTGGCTGATTTCTTTTGATTTTTCCATGATGTCAATCAAAGAGGCACTGAGTTTGAAGGGAGGCCTTGAAATACATCCACAGGTACACCTCCAATTGATTCAAATGATGTCAATTAGCCTATTAGAAGCTTCCAAAGCCATGACATCATTTTCTGGAATGTTCCAAGCTGTTTAAAGGCACAGTCAATTTAGTGTATGTAAACTTTTGACCCTCTGGAATTGTGATACAGTGAATTATAAGTGAAATAATCTGTCTGTAAACAATTGCTGGAAAAATTACTTGTGTCATGCACAAAGTAGATGTCCTAACCGACTTGCCTAAACTATAGTTTGTTAACAATACATTTGTGGAGTGGTTGAAAAACGAGTTTTAATGACTCCAACCTAAGTGTATGTAAACTTCCGACTTAAGCTATATATTTTATTAGACCCATTAAGTCTTCATGTTCAATATCATTTATTGAATAAAGGCATGTAAGCATAGCCTTAACCCCATTTGGCCTCATTAGGCTATATGTTTAAAAAAAAAAAAAAAAAAGACTAAAACAAGTTAAGATTCACACCCACCCTGCATATAAACATAGACTACATTGTCATCTCAGTTATAGGCCGATTAGCATAAACCTATTAGAATACGTTACCAATCTTTTAAAAAGTAAATATAAGGGTGTGATGGCCCCTCCCTACTCTGTCTACTGGGTTTTGCTGCGCTTACTTCCTGCAGGAGATTAGTGGGCGGAGTACGACTGGTGGGCACAGCTGGGAAGGTCGTCAGTGCTGATTGGGCACACCTGTGAAAGCTCTGCAGTGGCATAAAGGCACTGTTTCCCCGTTCAGCAAGAGATTCCTCTCTCCATGCATACCTTTGGTTGTTTCGTTGTGTCTTTGGCAGTTGAGACCTAATTTACTCACCTCCATGCCTCATCTGATTATTGTTGAGTGTTTACTTTATTTATGGAATTATTTCATGTTGTTATTCCTTTACTCAGTGTGTGGTTTCCCATTGTTTGTTATAATCTTGAGCCAGGTTGTAACAAGGGTTTTAAAAACAGTGGCTGATCGTATCACCTAGTCTAAAGGTCAGGAGACCCATGGGGCGGCGCACCACTGGCCCAGTGTCATCCGGGTCTAAGGGAGGGTTTGGCCAGCAGGGATGTCCTTGTCCCATCGCGGACTAGCGACTCCTGTGGCGGGCCGGGTGCAGTGCACGCTGACACAATCGCCAGGTGTACTGTGTTTCCTCCAACACATTGGTGCGGCTGGCTTCCGGGTTAAGTGGGCATTGTGTCAAGAAGCAGTATGGCTTGTTTAAGTTGTGTTTCGGAGGACGCACGGCTCTTGAACTTCGCCTTTTCCGAGTCCGTAAGGGAGTTTCAGCGATAAGACAAGACTGTAACTCCCAATTGGATACCACGAAATTGGGGAGAAAAGGGGTAAATAAATACATGAACACGTCTGGCTTTGACAGCTCGGTGCTCCTGGCTTATCCCGCACCTGCACACCTCTGTGGGATGCTCAGGGTCGCTAACATACTCTGTCGGAGTCTGTACCTGCCAGTCTATTCTCATACACCTCATAGGCTACTGTATGAGAATAGACTGGTAGGCACAAACAAACTGCTTAAATATCTGGTCTGGAGCTTGTGGCCAAGTTCCAGAGGGCATGGGGTCTGTTCCCCATCGCCCCTGCCAATCAGAACGGAAACTGGGCGCACCCACTGTGGGAGACCCTGCTCTGGGATGCGGACGCACCTGACACTTGCTTGACTCCGGTGCAGTAATGGGCACACTATTACCAATGAACAGGACAGCAACTCAAATTACAAACACAAGGAAACTCAATACAATGTTGTCGTAAGTGTAAACTTTTCCATGAGATTTGAATGAGTTTTTGAATTGGAGAAACAGAAGAAAGTAAGCTCCCACTGGGTTAAAACTGGTTGAATCGACGTTGTTTCCAAGTAATTTCAACCAAAACAGTCAATGTGATGATGTTGAATCAACTTGGAAAAAAGTGGATTGGCATAAAGTCATCAATGTAAGGCAAATTATGTATTCAAATGGGACATTACATAGCCTATGACAACTCAACCAAATGTGAATTGATGTCTGTGCCCAGTGGGCTATAGGCTACCTTCCCATGGCAGGCATTAGGGTGCCTGGGCAGCCCTCCTTTCCCAACCAAATCAAATATTTAAATATTGGTCATTTATTTGGCTGAGATGTTCACCGACAGAAAGACATATCAATCTCAGATAAAGCATCCGAGTGAGCAAAACATCTCCCTTCTGTCTCAGTATGTGTAGCCCATGTATCTGATGCTGTCTGATCAAAAAAAGTATGGCATCTCATACTCTTTACGGCCAAAACACATCAGATACATGGACTACGACAGAATTAGACGTTCATCCATGTTTCTCAAATTTCTAACTTGTTCCAAAGTGTTTAAGGTTAAGTTTAGTCATTATCTCCAAAATCTTAAGGGTAAGCATTAACTCCGAAGGGGTAAGGTTTGGGATAGGCTTTACACCAAAATTTCAAAAACATTGGACATGCAACCTTTGGCAGATGCTTACGCCCATCTGCCTGAAACCTACTTGAAGGTAATATGGCTCACTGTTGCCCTTAGTGGCCGGTTTCCACGTCATCTCCTGACATGGATGGACGTCCAATACTGACTTGTAATCACGGGTGACCTGGCTGGGGCTACATCATGTAAGACAGATGGGTGCTGTTTCACTCTCTTGGATGCTTTCTCCAGTGAGATAATTTCAGCCATGGGAATTGAAGGAAAGTTGGCAGGTACACAGTGTACTGTTCAGATGCTGGAAATATTTTGGCCGAACGTGCAAAGGTAGCCTACTTTTTGAATAAGGTTTAAATAGGTTTAGGTTTAAAGTAAATTGAAATACAACATTATATATTTACACCTGTCTATAGAGAAATTAATTAAATCATTCAAAATACTTCACCAGAGAGCATGACTTAGCTACAGAGGATCATCAGCTTCTTTAAAAAAAATAGCTGTGGATTGTTATAAATCAAAAATGCATAGGCTATTCCAATTTGGGCAGGGCGCGTGGCAGTAGGCCTGGCTGATTATCAAGTTGCGGCTGTCAGTGAAAAGCATAAAAAATACGTGTGAAGATAATGTGCCTTGAGTATAACTTAAAATGTTGAGACAAGTAGAAGGGGAGGGGTGCGTGGTGAAGATATAGGCGTGTCTCTCTGAAATGCCTTACCTGTCTACCACCAATTCTTGTGCATTCATTGTTTCATTGCATGAATTGTTTGCACTTGGATTGTTTATTTTGTTATAAATTCCTCATTTACATACAGTACCAGTCAAACGTTTGGACACACCTACTCATTCAAGGGTTTTTCTTTATTTGTACTATTTTCTACATTGTAGAAAAATAGTGAAGACATCAAAACTATGAAATAACACATGGAATCATGTTGTAACCAAAGTGTTAAACAAATAAAAATGTTTTTTTATATTTGAGATTCTTCAAAGTAGTCACCCTTTGCCTTGATGACAGCTTTGCACACTCTTGGCATTCTCTCAACCAGCTTCATAAGGAATGCATTTCCAACAGTCTTGAAGGAGTTCCACATATGCTGTGCACTTGTTGGCTGCTGTTCCTTCACTCTGCGGTCCAACTCATTCCAAACCATCTCAACTGGGTTGAGGTCAGATGATGCAGCACTCTATCACTCTCCTTGGTCAAATAGCCCTTACACAGCCTGGGGGTGTGTTTTATGTCATTGTCCTCTTGAAAAACAAATGGTAGTCACACTAAGCGCAAACTAGATGGGATGGCATATTGCTGCAGAATTGTGTGGCAGTCATGCTGGTTAAGTGTGCCATGAATTCTAAATAAATCACTGACAGTGTCACTAGCAAAGCATCCCCGCACCATCACATCTCTTCCTCCATGTTTCATGGTGGGAACCACACATGCAGAGATCATCCGTTCCCCTACTCTGTGTCTCAAAAGACACAGGGGTTGGATACAAAAATCTCAAATTTGGACTCATCATACCAAAGGACAAATTTCCACCTGTCCAATGTCCATTGCTCGTGTTTCTTGGCCCAAGCAAGTTTCTTCTTCTTATTGGTGTCCTTTAGTAGTGGTGTCTCTGCAGAAATTCAACCATGAAGGCCTGATTCACGCAGTCTCTTCTGAACAGTTGATGTTGAGATGTGTATGTTACTTGAAATCTGTGAAGCATTTATTTGGGCTGCAATCTGAGGTGCAGTTAATTGCCGATTTCTGAGGCTGGTAACTCTAATGAACTTATCCTCTGCAGCAGAGGTAACTCTGTGTCTTTCTTTCCTGTGGCGGTCCTCATGAGAGCCAGTTTCATCATAGCGCTTGAATAAACTTTCAAAGTTCCTGAAATTTTCTGGATTGACTGACCATGTCTTAAAGTAATGATATACTGTAATTTATCTTTGTTTATTTAAGCTGTTCTTGGCATAATATGTATTTTACAAAATCGGGCTATCTTCTGTATTTCACCCCTACCTTGTCACAACACAACTGATTGGCTCACACGCATTAAGAAGGAAAGAAATTCCAAAAATGTACTTTTAACAAGGCACACCTGTTAATTGAGATGCATTCCAGTTGACAACCTCATGAAGCTGGTTGAGAGAATGACAAGAGTATGTAAAGCTGTCATCAAGGCAAAGGGTGGCTACTTTGAAGAATTTTTATTTATTTTATTTCACGTTTATTTAACCAGGTAGGCAAGTTGAGAACAGGTTCTCATTTACATTTGCGACCTGGCCAAGATAAAGTAAAGCAATTAGACACATACAACAACACAGAGTTACACATGGAGTAAAAACAAACATACAGTCAATAATACAGTAAAAAAATAAGTCTATGTACAATGTGAGCAAGTGAGGTGAGATAAGGGAGGTAAAGGCAAAAGAAGGCCATGTTGGCAAAGTAAATACAATATAGCAAGTAAAACACTGGAATGGTTGATTTGCAGTGGAAGAATGTGCAAAGTAGAGATAGAAATAATGGGGTGCAAAGGAGCAAAATAAATAAGGTAGGGAAAGAGGTAGTTGTTTGGGCTAAATTATAGATGGGCTATGTACAGGTGCAGTAATCTGTGAGCTGCTCTGACATCTGGTGCTTAAAGCTAGTGAGTGAGAAGTGTTTCCAGTTTCAGAGATTTTTGTAGTTCGTTCCAGTCATTGGCAGCAGAGAACTGGAAGGAGAGGCGGCCAAAGGAAGAATTGGTTTTGGGGGTGACCAGAGAGATATACCTGCTGGGGCGTGTGCTACAGGTGGGTGCTGCTATGGTGACCAGCGAGCTGAGATAAGGGTGGACTTTACCTAGCAGGGTCTTGTAGATGACCTGGAGCCAGTGGGTTTGGTGACGAGTATGAAGCGAGGGCCAGCTAACGAGAGCGTACAGGTCGCAGTGGTGGGTAGTATATGGGGCTTTGGTGACAAAACGGATGGCACTGTGATAGACTGCATCCAATTTATTGAGTAGGGTATTGGAGGCTATTTTGTAAATGACATCGCCAAAGTCGAGGATTGGTAGGATGGTCAGTTTTACAAGGGTATGTTTGGCAGCAAGAGTGAAGGATGCTTTGTTGCGAAACAGGAAGCCGATTTAATTTTGGATTGGAGATGCTTAATGTGAGTCTGGAAGGAGAGTTTACAGTCTAATCAGACACCTAGGTATTTGTAGTTGTCCACATATTCTAAGTCAGAGCCGTCCAGAGTAGTGATGTTGGACAGGCGGGCAGGTGCAGGCAGCAATCGGTTGAAGAGCGTGTATTTAGTTTTACTTGTATTTAAGAGTAGTTGGAGGCCACGGAAGGAGAGTTGTATGGCATTGAAGCTCGCCTGGAGGGTTGTTAACACAGTGTCCAAAGAAGGGCCAGAAGTATACAGAATGGTGTCGTCTGCGTAGAGGTGGATCAGAGACTCCCCAGCAGCAAGAGAGACATCATTGATGTATACAAAGAAGAGTTGGTCCAAGAATTGAACCCTGTGGCACCCCCATAGAGACTGCAAGAGGCCCGGACAACAGACCCTCCGATTTGACACACTGAACTCTATCAGAGAAGTAGTTGGTGAACCAGGCCAGGCAATCATTTGAGAAACCAAGGCTGTCGATTCTGCCGATGAGGATGTGGTGATTGACAAGAGTCGCAAGCCTTGGCCAGGTCAATGAATACGGCTGCACAGTATTGTTTCTTATCAATGGTGGTTAAGATATCGTTTAGGACCTTGAGCGTGGCTGAGGTGCACCCATGACCAGCTCTGAAACCAAATTGCATATCGGAGAAGGTATGATGGGATTGGAAATGGTCGGAAATCTGTTTGTTGACTTGGCTTTCGAATACCTTAGAAAGGCAGGGTAGGATAGATATAGGTCTGTAGCAGTTTGGGTCAAGATTGTCCCCCCCTTTGAAGAGGGGGATGACCGCAGCTGCTTTCCAAACTTTGGGAATCTCAGACGACACGAAAGAGAGGTTGAACAGGCTAGTAATAGCGGTGGCAACAATTTCGGCAGATAATTTTAGAAAGAAAGGGTCCAGATTGTCTAGCCTGGCTGATTGGCAGGGGTCCAGATTTTGTAGCTCTTTCATAACATCAGCTGACTGGATTTGTGAGAAGGAGAAATGGGGAAGGCTTGGGCGAGTTGCTGTGGGGGGTGCAGGGGGCAGCTGGGAGGAGGTGTTTTTATTCTCCATGGACTTTACAGTGTCCCAGAACTTTTTTGAGTTTGTGTTGCAGGAAGCAAATTTCTGCTTGAAAAAGCTAGCCTTGGCTTTTCTAACTGCCTGTGTATATTGGTTTCTAACTTCCCTGAAAAGTTGCATATCACGGGGGCTGTTCGATGCTAATGCAGAATGCCATAGAATCTCCAATATATAAAATCAATTTTGATTTGTTTAACACTGGTTACAACATGATTCCATATGTGTTATTTTATAGTTTTGATGTCTTCATTTTTATTCTACAATGTAGAAAATAGTACTAATAAAGAAAAACCCTTGAATGAGTAGGTGTGTCCAAACCTTTGACTGGTACTCTTTGTCACCAGTAGTAAATGTACCATTAATCCCCATAATTTGGTTACATTAATTTCTTGCATGTATTAATTACAGTCATTTACCATTCTCAGAGTGGAAACTGTTTTTACAGATTTCAAAACCTGCTACACTTGTGAGAAACACATTTTTGGTTTATTTCATAACCATAATGTATGAGTTTTGACAATTATTTAATTGTCTTCTGTTTGGAGTGCTCCATGTGAGCAATGAGCATGTCTGGTTTCTCTGTCCTGTTAATGTTGAGGGAGCGTGCGGGCCTAATCACGCATAGAAGAAGACCTACACAAAAAAAAGGGTTATTTGGGTGTCCCCATAGGAGAACACTTTTTGGGTCCAAGTAGAATCATTTTTGGGTCCAGGTAGAATCCTTTTTGGTTGCAGGGAGATCTATTTTGGGTACCATGTAGAACCCTCTGTGAAAATGGTTCCCAATAGGGTTCTACATGGAACAAAAAAGGGTTCTCCTATGGGGACAGCCAAATAACCCTTTTAGGGTCCAGATAGTACCATTTTTTTTTTCTAAGAGTATCCCTTGCCTGCTGTGAGCAAAATTGGAAAGTGCCCATTTTGGGATGTCTGATTTCTGATTGTCTTAACTCAACAGGTCCACCACTAATAAGCTGACCTTCCCAGAAATGTTTTCTTCACCTCACAAGTCAACAAAGTCTGTTTATTTAACAGTATTTGAAAAACCTTTCCAACACATGGATGGATACTCATCAAGCCTCAGTGTGAAATAGCAAATATCATGATCTGATATATCCAGTGGAAACATCATGAAATACCTGAACACTTTTCCCCAAAACAGCTGTCTGTCCTGAGCTCACTTGGATGGGGAAACTCCAGCCCGGAATAGGCAATTTGATACAATGTTGTAAGTATGCTAGAGTGACAGCTTCAGGCTGGACCCAATCATTGATTGATTTGATACAATGTTGCACTTCACTAGCAATAGTTAATGTCAAGACAGAAAGAAAGGGAGGCTGATGGGTGGAGTCGAGAGATGAATGTGATTGAAAGAACTGTCATTTTCATCAGGATATTTTCTACACTTATGTATTTTTACTTAGTGGACAATGGAAATGATAGGCCTACTGCTGCATTGGCCTATAGGCAGGCCATCGCTGAGTTTCATGCATGCACTCATTTCTTTAGCTGCCAATGAATCACAGTGTGCTTTCGCATTTGTTGAATTGTAACTTTTTGATTCATTCAGATTTGTATGATTAACAAGTCACAATGATTTTGAGAAAATAAAATGTTATTATTTAAATGAAACTGTTCCATGAAAATGTGCACATGAAAATCCTAACTGGTATGCAGATTTGTAGAAATGGAAGGATAAATTGTAAGCTTCCCCAAACTTGAAACTCATGCGCTAGCCTAAATAAACAACCCAACATCCGTGTTTGTTAGGGTATTCAAATGGAACATTACATAGCCTATAACCTGACTTGAGCAGTTAGCCTATTGTTTAGTTTAGGCTACTTTAAACTTAGATACAACAGACATTCAGTATCAACAGCCGTTCCAGCCTGATGAGGACTGTTGATGGTTTTTTGGCTGGCGCAGACGAGGATCATGTCACAACCAGTGGTGGAAAAAGTACCCAATTTTCATACTTGAGTATAAGTAAAGATACGTTAATAAAAAATGACTCAAGTGAAAGTCACCCAGTAAAGTCCTACTTGAGTAAAAGTATTTGGTTTTAAATATACTTAAGTATGAAAAGTAAAGCTAAAAGTATGAATCATTTCAAATTCCTTATATTAAGCAAACCAGACCGCACAAAGTTCTTTCTTTAAAAACATTTTTTTTTTTTTACAGATAGCCAGGGGCACACTCCAACACTCAGACATAATTTACAAACAAAGCATTTGTGTTTAGTGAGTCCGCCAGATCAGATGCAGTAGGGATGACCAGGGATCTCTCTTTTAAGTGTGTGAATTACACCATTTTCCTGTCCTGCTAAGCATTCAAAATGTAATGAGTACTTTTGGGTGTCAGGGAAACTGTATGGGAAACTTTCTTTAGGAATGTAGTGGAGTAAAAGTTGTCCAAAATATAAATAGTAAAGTACAGATACCGCCCAAAAATACTGAAGTTGTACTTTAAAGTGTTTTTACTTAAGTACTTTACAACACTTGTCACAACTGGATCTGCTGCACATGGTTCTGTTTCTCTTTTCCTACCATCACACATTGGATGTCCTGATGGGGACTACCAGAAATGGCAGTGCTTAAAACATGTTTGGTCAAATTATTTTCCAAAAGACAAAATATTTTTTCTAAATTAAAATCAGAAGTAATTGCGTTTCATATCCATGTGAATCATGAGATAAAAGACTTTGCAACTGACAACGCTGTTGAAAGGCTGGAACTGAGAACAATACTCTCTGGTCTATTATTTTCTACACGAGTAGAAAATACCATATACAAATACTGTAGTTGATCTCACTAAATGTTCATTTGAGGCTACAAGTAGTTATCTTGGTCAGGATATGGTTACAGAAGAGTGAAAACTATAGGAATGACAATGACCTGCAATGAGCCTCCTTTTTGTTATTATGCTGTAGGCTACTGTGCTTTTACACTGTGAATGAGTGGCAAAAAGTTTACTGTAATCAGTAACGTTTCCCTCATCTTCTAGTATCAGATATCGCAGATCTTATATTGTGGGAGGCAACCTGTCTGTGTAGAGCAGGGTTTTCCAACTAGCAGTCAGCAGTTTGGTCCTCGGGGGGGTTTCTGAGCAAAAAAAAAATCAACAATTCTAATATTTAATTCTTGGACATAAAATAGTGTAAAAACACCAGGAAATCAGCTCCAAGTAATTTGAATGTGTTCCCAAGTATCCCCACACATAATATAGAGAGATACGTGATCGTATAGAAATAATAATAATTGATTGGATTTATACAGCGTTTTTCTACCAACTGAGGTACTCAAGCGCTTTACATAGTAAGGGGGAAACTCAACTCATCCACCATCAATGTGTAGCACCCACCTGGGTAATGCACGGCGACCATTTTTGTGCCAGAACGCTCACCACACATCAGCTATCAGGTGGAGAGGTGAGGAGTGATATATGGCAATTAGGAAGGAAGAGGATGATTAGGTGGCAGGGATGGAATGTGGCCAGGTTGGGAATTTAGCCATGACACCGGGGTGAACACCCCTACTCTTACAATAAGTGGGATTTTGAATGACCACGAAGAGTCAAGACACTGTCCCCACATGTAATCAAGGTTTGAAATGATTGTTTTAGTCAAATATTATATCTGTTTAGGCTTCTTGCGGTCAATTTGCAGTCTTATTATGTTCCAGACCTCTGACCATCCGCTCAAGAAAAAATTGGCTTGCGGCTCAATCTAGTTGATGATCCCTGGTCTAGAGACTACTCCTCTTCGAATATGCAAGGTCCTAACTCTGTACCCCCCACAGCTGTCTGCTAGGCCGCCGTATGAGAGGAGGAATCGGCTGCTATACTTCCTGTTCCTGGTGTCAGCTGGGCTGGGTCACGAGGTCTTCACCTTCCCGCCTTGCTTACACTGGAACCTGGACCCCTTCCACTGCAGACGTCTCGTCAACATCTGGACCGTAACTCACCTGTGGTTGCAAAAAGAGATTCTTCTCTGCTCTTCAACCCATCCATCTTTTCTCTCTCTTCCCCTGCTACCTATTCAATTCATACCTGTGGTTTCATTACAGGAAAGACATGTTAAACTGTTGGAAATACCCACACCATAAGAAATACCCACACCATAAGAAATACCCACACCATAAGAAATACCCACACCATAAGAAATATCCACACCATAAGAAATACCCACACCATAAGAAATACCCACACCATAAGTCAGATATGGTATGCCAGATCAGCGTGTGCCTTGGTGGTCACAGACTGATGCTTTGCTGGAATTGTTATTTAACCCATATTTTACCAGGTAAGTTGACTGAGAACACATTCTCATTTACAGCAACGACCTGGGGAATAGTTAAGGGGAGTGGAGGAGGGATGAATGAGCCAATTGTAAGCTGGGGATGATTGGCTGGCCATGATGGTATGAAGACCAGATTGAACATCCCATACAATAGTATGTTTTATCGTATGTGAAAGAGAGAGAGAGAGAGCGTGCAACAATAATGCTCTTCTTCTCCTTCACCACCTCTGACCCCTTACCCCTCTCTGACCCCCCCCTTACCCCTTTCTGACCTGGTCCTGACATCACAATGTCCCCAGGCCACAAGGACCACATGGGGCCAGGTTGACTGGTGCTACAGGGTAAAAGGACAGAACAAGAGGGTCTCTAAATTACTCACTATTTGGCAAGCACCTATTAACAATCACACAATTTCAACCATTGTATCAACTATTTATTACTGAGTTATAAACAATCTAATAATTAATAGTTTATACTCAGATCATACACGTTCCTGCATCTAGTTCTGCTTTGTCCATGAAGCTCAAACACACACACACTCTCTGACAGTGAGTGACAGTAAGTTTGTTTCCTCTCCTCCAGCACAAGGTGTGTGCTCTTTGAATAACCTGCCCATGTTCTGCCCCAGGGAAGGAACGGTTTGGGCAGTGAACTCTGAACACCTAGACACCTCGCACGCGCACACACAGTCACACACAGAGTTACTCTCTAGAGTGTAGTTAGACATTGCAACCTAAGTTGATCTCTAGTCTGGTCAGCCTGTTTTATTGACCTGGTCATTGCTTTGAGGTTCTCTCTCTATGGGAACCATTTGGTCTGACTGCCCTTAGGGCAAACAGCTCTGTGGTTGTAAAGCCCTCTCTTATTGTGAAGCTGGTGTTTTCTAGGGTTCACGCTGTCCCCTCACACATGCACACACACTCCTCTCATTTAGCACAACACGCACCTTAATTACAGGGTAACATCGGTTGCCATGGTAACACATGGCTTTTCTTAATGATCATAACAAATGTCACGGAATTAGAGACTGAGCCTCTCCACTCTGGTCCTCTTCCTAAAGCATGCTGTATTGACAGGACTTAAACCAGCATTTATTACTTAATCAGAAAACAAACCAACAATGTTGTTTATTATTTTGTTTTAAGCCTTCACCAAACCGTAGCCCTAACCTTAACCACTCTTAATGAATGCCTAAAGTCTTAACCTTTGAGTTGTTTCTGTTTTAACCCTGTAACCACACGGAATTGCTACTGTAACCATGCAGAATGAATGCGTCCATAATATATCACATTTCGATGGGAAAATATGAGATCTTGTTGCAGGAACAGTCCATTCCTCCCCAACCCAGCACACTCCCATGTTGACAGATCAAAGTCCGGAGCGACACTCGGCCTGATCAATACTCTCATTCATTCAGCTAACTCTGTGCTGCTACTATCTGTTTATGACCTGCACCATCTTTAACTCATGTCTTCATGTGATGGAGCCTGGTCAGTCCTTTGATGTGGCCCACACAAAGAGCCTAATGTGACGGCCCACTGTATAGGTTGATCTGAGGACAGTACCAGTGGGATTGATATGATTGGTTGGCTGGTAACGAGCAGGGTACGCTATGTCAGATTCAAAGTGTTTAATAGTCACATGTACAGGGTTGCAGTTGTGATTGCAGGGTACAGTGAAAATCTTAGGCTCTGAGCTCCAACAAGGACTAAGTGAAATAAAAATACAAATGGTCATAAAAAACAACAATATAAATAGCACTATATACACCATAACTATAGCAGTGATGAATAAATACATGTTCATTGGGGTGGAGGCAGAGTAAATGGTGCCCGTGTCTTGGAGGCAGTAGCCTCCAGGGAACAAGTGGCTGATTGCTAGAGATAGTGACTGTCTTTCCTACCTCTCTCCTCTTTTCACTTTCAGTCTATAAACTCTGGTTGCTATGCTAACCATGAGGATAAGAAGCCTATAGGCAGTTCTCTCTCTCATGGACCATGGTTACTCAAACACTCAATGACTATAGTCTCCCCATCTTGTCAGTAGGAAGAATCATGGTTACCACCTCTATCTTTCTTTCTGTAGCTTGCACACTCTTTCCTCCCCCATCTCTCTCTCTAAATATAACAGGCAGAGCTAAATACAACTCTAGCCTGGGTGGAGGGTCAGCCCCCGTGTCGCACTAGCGCCGTCTCCTAAGGATGTGTAGTAGACAGTCAGCGTGTA
The DNA here is from genome assembly GCF_013265735.2 of Oncorhynchus mykiss. Classification (NCBI taxonomy): domain Eukaryota; kingdom Metazoa; phylum Chordata; class Actinopteri; order Salmoniformes; family Salmonidae; genus Oncorhynchus; species Oncorhynchus mykiss. The sequence goes on along the minus strand of NC_048591.1, from coordinate 30,023,424 downwards.
CTGATTGGCGCACATCCCTGGCCTGGCATTGCCTGCACACTGCACACTCTCTCTGGCCACATACACACTAAGGTTTTGCTACTGATGTACAATGCATTTGTGATACATTGTTTTTCTGCACAAACTCTCTGCTGTATCACTAAAATATCAGTTGTTTCACAACCATTGTGTCAGAACCTGAGTTCTGTGGAGCGTGTCTGTGTTACTGTAGGGGTACACAGTCAGCATCAACTGAAGACACTGTGTCAGCAGCTCATGGATGTATTTGATTCTTACAGTAGATTGCGTTACTGAGCAACTGCAGACTGTGCTCCTTTTATAGAAGTGTGCCTTGCATCTTCTTGCAAACTGGTTACTACAGACTGAATGATTACTTATTTATAGCATACTGTGTGGCCATTCTTAATGGAGCATGGAACAATCCGGTTAGCTTCATACATTAGAATGTTTTTCATTGATTCTTTGCACAGTAAAAGTGTACCGAGTTCCAACCAATCAAATGTATTAGTAAAGCCCTTTATGAAAGACTTACTCTTCTCTCCTCTTTTCCTTATCTTCTCCAGATGGTTATGTACATCAGCCAGGCGCAGAAGGCCGCCCCCGGTGGTTTAGCTGGAGAAGCGTGTGGACATTGTGTATGGCCTTCCCACCACCCACGCCATGGCCGCCACCACCATCTTCACCCTCCTCCTCAGTGTGGCTTACAGGGTTCAGGTGAGGCCCATGCTGCGTCTTGAGCCCCTTGGGTCCCCTGCCAAGCTTCTGCTACTCAGTCTTGGGGGAGACTCATCGCTTGCACCCTTCCCTGGGACAAGGCCTGTACAGAACCATAGAAGTAAACATGGAGTTTCGTGCCACATGGTTATATATACTGAACAAAAATATAAATGCAACATGCAACAATTTCAAAGATAGTTACAGTTAGTTACAGTTCATGTAAGGAAATCAGTTTATTAGGCCCTAATCTATGGATTTCACATGACTGGGCAGGGGTGCTGGGGACCCAGCAGGGAGGTCAGTAAAAATATGACTTTAAGACAGTCCATATGTCAAAGTGGCCAATCAGAAGGAGTTTTTCCCCACAAAAGGGCTTTATTACAGACAGAAATAGCCCTCAGTACCCCCACACCCCTCCTCAGATGATCCTGCAGGTGAAGAAGCTGGATGTGGCGGTCCTGAGCTGGCGTGGTTACATGTGGTCTGCGGTTGTGAGGCCGGTTGGACGTAATGCCAAATTCTGTAAAAGGACTTTGGAGGTGGCTTATGTTAGAGAAATGTACATTCAATTCTCTGGTAACAGCTCTGATTGACATTCTTGCAGTCAGCATGCCAATTGCACTCACCCTCAAAACTTGAGACATCTTTAGCATTGTGTTGTGTGACAGAACTGCACATTTTAAAAGTGACCTTTTTATTGTCCCGTCTTCAAGGTGCACCTGTGTAAGGATCATGCTGTATAATCAGCTTCTTGATATGCCGCACCTGACAGGTGGATGGATTATCTTGGCAAAGGAGACATGCTCACTAAAAGGGAGGTAAACACATTTGTGGACAAAATTTGAGAGAAATAAGCTTTTTGTGCATATGGAACATTTCTGTGATGGCCAGTCACCATCAGTCACCTTCAGACACACCCACACAGCTGCTGTTTGTTCCTCTGATTGACTATAGAGTAAATGACTGTCAATCTCTCTCCCTCTCACACACACAATCAATCAGCTACTCAAACACCAGCCTCAGATAGTGGTTGTGTGCACCAGCCTCAGATACAGTGGTAGTGTGCTTCAGTGGTGACATTGTTTCTGAGAGAGCATGCATATCTATGCATGTGGTGACATTGTTTCTGAGAATCAAAGAAAGCACGTAGCTATAGTGGTCTGGTGCAGCGGCGACTTAGTTAATGTCTCTGAGAGGGCACATAGCTATAGATGTGCAGTGGTCTGAATGGCCTGAGGCAATCTCTTAGGTCGAGGGGTGAAAGGTCAGGACAGTCAATCACAGTGGCCCCTCCATCCCAGCATCCTTTGTGTCCATTCAGAGTCCTCTCTTCATTAACTTCTTTTGAAAGGCCCCCCTAGCTACAAGGGGAAGGAACAGACACAGGAAAGAGAGGAGGAGGAGGGAGGGAGGGAAAAGGAGGTCAATGAATTTACATGACATGGGCTTGCTTCACTGTCATTGAAATGGAGCGAAACAAAAAGACATAGGTAAATTATAAAGGAGGGAGATGGACAGACATGAGTAAAAAGATGACTTTAAGACAGTCCATATGTCAAAGTGGCAGAATAGATGGATGACAGATTGTCTTAGGGGGACTGACTAATGGGGGACTGACTAATGGGGGACTGACTAATGGGGGACTGACTAATGGGGGACTGACTAATGGAGGACTGACTAATGGGGGACTGACTAATGGAGGACTGACTAATGGAGGACTGACTAATGGAGGACTGACTAATGGAGGACTGACTAATGGAGGACTGACTAATGGGGGACTGACTAATGGAGGACTGACTAATGGGGGACTGACTAATGGAGGACTGACTAATGGGGGACTGACTAATGGAGGACTGACTAATGGGGGACTGACTAATGGGGGACTGACTAATGGAGGACTGACTAATGGGGGACTGACTAATGGAGGACTGACTAATGGAGGACTGACTAATGGGGGACTGACTAATGGAGGACTGACTAATGGAGGACTGACTAATGGGGGACTGACTAATGGAGGACTGACTAATGGAGGACTGACTAATGGAGGACTGACTAATGGAGGACTGACTAATGGGGGACTGACTAATGGGGGACTGACTAATGGAGGACAAATATCAACAAGAGGAAAAGGATAGACGGAGAGGAAAAGAGAAAAGGTGAGCACAAAGTGGAAGATAAGAGCATGGCCCTGCCCAGAAACAAGCCCCACCCCTAGAGCCGTGTAGATCTGGAGGAATTGGATAGGTGTATAAACAATATTTTCATTTCCCTCCTATTGGCTAGCTGGATTAAGCACGTTCCGACTCTGTACGGAAGAATGTTGAGAATTTCTTGGTTACGCTGTCAGTCTGACAGTCCCAAACGCAGGTTTTCAGATTGTTTCCCTTATTTATCAAAGTATCAGAGAACGTCTCATCAGATAGTTGTGTATTTTGTAGTAGTGTGTGTAGCCACGTCTGAGTGTGATTTGTGTGTGTACCTATATATTCTGTCCACAGTTCCAGTTTGAAGTGGGTCTGCTTGTGGCGGTGGTGTCGTCTGTGTAGGTGTGTCTGAGGCATCTGTACACAGGCATGTATTCTGATCTGGTGAGTCTCTTCCTCTGCTCTGCCCCGACAGTACTATATAAAGTACTGTATAAAACATTCAGACCCAATGCAGTATTTATTATTCATACTGTATGTCTGGCTGGCACTGTTAGTTAGGGGGACCTGCCTTTCACTTTGACATTCATCATGCCATTACATAAGAATAAGTAGTTCATTATGACCTGTAAAATTGAGATAGAGGTTCCAGAGCAACACTCAGACCAGAGGAGGCTGGTGGGAGGGGCTATAGGAGGACAGGCTCATTGTAATGGCTGGAATGAAATAAATGGAACGGTATCAAACATTTGGAAACCAAATGTATGACTCTGTTCCATTAATTCCATTCCAGCCATTACAATGAACCTGTCTCCTATAGCTCCTCACACCAGCCTCCTCTGACTCAGACTAGCACTTCATCACCATAAAGACCACATCACCCTTCAAACTACTATGAATGTCTGTCTAAGCAGTTACAAAAATGTATCAAATACATGTACAAAATATACACTTCCCCTCCCTGCTGGTTTCAGGATGTGATCTGTGGTGCTTTAATCTCAGCCACATTGATAGTGGTCACCTATCCATACTGGGAAACATTTGACCGGCTCCAGCTCACCTCCCCACTCAGGGCATTGGTACTGGCCTTCTTCCTGAGCTACACCTAACCCGAGCTGGACCATTACACCACCATCCTGGGGGTGAGTGCAGGCTGTTCTGTGAGCTACTGGGTGAATGAGAGGCTGGGGGTGACGTTTGAGCCCCAGGGGGTGCTACCCGTACCCCTGCCAGCACTGACACTGGGTGGCTTAGCCCTGGGCAGCGCCGCTTTGTGGTGGGTGTTGTGGCGTTGGTGGCGACTCGACAGATGGTGAAGACAGCCAGTCTGTGGGTGCTGTGCTCCTGCTATGGACTGTCAGTCAAAGACAGACGCCAGGAGAAGGAAGGGGATTGAGGTGCCGTATAAATTCACCACCTATACAGTGGGGCAAAAAAGTATTTAGTCAGCCACCAATTGTGCAACTTCTCCCACTTAAAAAGATGTGAGAGGCCTGTAATTTTCATCATAGGTACACTTCAACTATGACAGACAAAATGAGAAAAAAAATCCAGAAAATCACATTGTAGGATTTTTAATGAATTTATTTGTAGATGATGGTGGAAAATAAGTATTTGGTCAATAACAAAAGTTCATCTCAATACTTTGTTATATACCCTTTGTTGGCAATGACAGAGGTCAAACATTTTCTGTAAGTCTTCACAAGGTTTTCACACACTGTTGCTGGTATTTTGGCCCATTCCTCCATGCAGATCTCCTCTAGAGCAGTGATGCTTTGGGGCTGTTGCTGGGCAACACAGACTTTCAACTCCCTCCAAAGATTTTCTATGGGGTTGAGATCTGGAGACTGGCTAGGCCACTCCAGGACCTTGAGATGCTTCTTACGAAGCCACTCCTTCGTTGCCCGGGCGGTGTGTTTGGGATCATTGTCATGCTGAAAGACGCAGCCACGTTTCATCTTCAATACCCTTGCTGATGGAAGGAGGTTTTCACGCAAAATCTCACGATACATGGCCCCATTCATTCTTTCCTTTACACGAATCAATCGTCCTGGTCCCTTTGCAGAAAAACAGCCCCAAAGCATGATGTTTCCACCTCCATGCTTCACAGGAGGTATGGTGTTCTTTGGATGCAACTCAGCATTCTTTGTCCTCCAAACACGACGAGTTGAGATTTTACCAAAAAGTTCGATTTTGGTTTCATCTGACCATATGACATTCTCCCAATCTTCTTCTGGATCATCCAAATGCTCTCTAGCAAACTTCAGACGGGCCTGGACATGTACTGGTTTAAGCAGGGGGACATGTCTTGCACTGCAGGATTTGAGTCCCTGGCGGCATAGTGTGTTACTGATGGTAGGCTTTGTTACTTTGGTCCCAGCTCTCTGCAGGTCATTCACTAGGTCCCCCCATGTGGTTCTGGGATTTTTGCTCACTGTTCTTGTGATCATTTTGACCCCACGGGGTGAGATCTTGCGTGGAGCCCCAGATCGAGGGAGATTATCAGTGGTCTTGTATGTCCTCCATTTCCTAATAATTGCTCCCACAGTTGATTTCTTCAAACCGAGCTGCTTACCTATTGCAGATTCAGTCTTCCCAGCCTGGTGCAGGTCTACAATTTTGTTTCTGGTGTCCTTTGACAGCTCTTTGGTCTTGGCCATAGTGGAGTTTGGAGTGTGACTATTTGAGGTTGTGGACAGGTGTCTTTTATACTGATAACAAGTTCAAACAGGTGCCATTAATACAGGTAACGAGTGGAGGACAGAGGAGCCTCTTAAAGAAGAAGTTACATCTGTGAGAGCCAGAAATATTGCTTGTTTGTAGGTGACCAAATACTTATTTTCCACCATAATTTGCAAATAAATTCATAAAAAATCCTACAATGTGATTTTCTGGATTTTTTTCCCTAATTTTGTCTGTCATAGTTGAAGTGTACCTATGATGAACATGACAGGCCTCATCTTTTTAAGTGGGAGAACTTGCACAATTGGTGGCTGACTAAATACTTTTTTGCACCACTGTACATTCATAGGCCTGGTCCACTCTATTCTGGTCAATAGACTGTTCATAGTACTGGGACCGCTATGACCCAATGCTGTTACTATAGAACATGAATGATGACAGGATCCTAACAAGTAAATGTGCCTTGTATATTTGTGACATTTGTACATTTTATACATCGATTCTGTATTTCACACATTGTGTAACTTTGAAAGACAAGACAAATTTTAAAATTCTGAATTACACCAATTTTATTTGCAACATGTTATTTGCCCGTTTTATCCTTTCACTTTTGTAAGTTATTGATACCTCCCTCTCACTACCACAACCATACCTAAGCAATACCTGCATAATTACAGTACTGCATGTCAGAGTTTGTCCTGTTGTATCTTTCATTAAGTAGATGAACCTCCGCCCAAGAGCATTCGCCCACCTAACAAGACCATGTAAGTCAAAAATAAACAATGAAACCTGTTGAACCACAGCTGTGGCTTCCTGTTATTTACACTCACAGTGCAATAGGCTTATATGCTGTATAAGACAAACCTTTAATGTAAATGACAGGAATTGAAATGATTGCTCAGAGCAATGTCTTAATGGTACAGTAGTATATGGGTTAAAAGCTCATGTGAAACAGGACTGCAGTGAATTCAGAAATACAGCACTGCAGTGAATTCACAGGCTGATGTCTCATGTACATTTTAATTACCATGGAGATAAAAATACAGCCACACTATGTACAGTGCCTTCTGAAAATATTCAGACCTCTTTCCTTTTCCCACATTGTTACATTACAGCCTTATTCTAAAATGTTTTTTGTTTGTTTATCCCCTCAATCTACACACAATACCCCATAATGACAAAGCGAAAACAGGTTTTTAGAAAATGTATACTAAAAAAAACTGAAATAACTTCAGACCTTTTGCTACGAGACTCGAAATTGAGCTCAGGTGCATCCTGTTTCGATTGATCATTCTTGAGATGTTTCTACAACTTGATTGGTGTCCACCTTTGGTAAATCCAATTGATTGGACATGATTTGGAAAGGCACAAACCTGTCTATATAAAATCCCACATTTGACAGTGCATGTCAGAGCAAAAACCAAGCCATGAGGTCGAAGGAATTGTCCGTAGAGCTCCGAGTCAGGATTGTGTCGAGGCACAGATCTGGGGAAAAAAATTCTGCAGCATTGAAGGTCCAAGAACACAGTGGCCTACATCATTCTAAAATAGAAGACGTTTGGAACCACCAAGACTCTTCCTAAATCTGGCCACCTTGCTAAATTGAGCAATCGGGAATGAAGGGCCTTGGTCAAGGAGGTAACCAAGAACCCAATGGTCAATCTGACAAAGCTCCTCTGGGGAGATGGGAGAACCTTCCAGAAGGACAACCATCTCTGCAGCACTCCACCAATCAGGCCTTTATGGTAGAGTGGCCAGACGGAAGCCACTCCTCAGATTCTCTGGGCTGATTGAACTCTTTGGCCTGCATGCCAAGCATCACGTCTGAAGGAAACCTGGCACCATCCCTACGGTGAAGCATGGTGGTGGCAGCATCATGCTGTGGGGATGTTTTTCAGCAGCAGGGACTGGAAGACTAGTCTTTCGAGGGAAAGATGAACAGAGCAAAGTTATAAGAGATCCTTGATGGTAACCTGCTCCAGAGCGCTCAGGACCTCAGACAGGGGCGAACATTCCTAAGCACACAGCCAAGACAACGCAGGAGTGGCTTCAGGACAAGTCTTTGAATGTCCTTGAGTGTCCCAGCCAGAGCCCGGACTGAAACCCAATCGAACATCTCTGGAGAGACCTGAAAATAGCTGTGCAGCGACGCTCCCCAGCCAACCTGACAGAGCTTGAGAGGATCTGCAGAGAATAATTAGAAAAACTCCCCAAATACAGGTGTGCCAAGCTTGTAGCATGGCACAAGAAGACTTGAGGCTGTAATCGCTGACAAAAGTGCTTCAACAAAGTACTGAGTAAAGGGTCTGAATACTTATCACATTTACATATTTCCTTTAAAAAAAAACAATGGAATCCATTTAAAAAAACGGCTGTAACGTAACAAAATGTGGACAAGGTCAAGGGGTCAATACTTTCCAAATGCACTGTACCAGCCAAAAGTTTATATGGTTACTTCATACACTGATGTACATTTGTCCAACATAAATACCATGCGTGATATCAACTGAACAATTCATTTGGGTCCGAATCCTAACTTTTGCACTCATATCTCAAGCTTTCAGTGTGATGTCAATGGGAGATTTGCGTGAAAACGTGAGTTCCGCTGGAGAGGGTTGGGCCGTACTCTGCTGGAGCTGGGAACACCTGTGTTGGGATGGACTGAGCATGAGTAAATTAACCTGTGTTGGTTGATGAGTTTGGTGGTGTTACAAGTTCGGTGTGTGTCTGGGTGTGACATTACAGGAAGGGCTCGATGTCCAGGGCGGAGCATGGCATGGTGAGCTCGAAGTGGTTGATGACACTAGGGTGAAGGACCCCGAGGCGTCCTATGCTCTTCCCGCATGCAAAGATCTCAGCACAGTGACCAGGGAAGAAGGTGGAATCTGAAAGTGGGGAAACCGAAGAGGGGGTTGGGAAGGAAGGACAGGTGATGAGGCTTCTCAGTGGTCCAGTGAAAATAAACTTCAAAAGTGTAGTCTCTGAATAAATGTTTCCACACAGACGAGAGACTCGAGATAAGACATAACTATTCTCAGATATGTGGAATAGTTAGTCACTTTAATAACTCTACCTACTTGTACATATTACCTCGACACCGGTGCCCCCCGTACATTGACTCTGTACTGGTACCCCCTGTATATAGCCTCCACATTGACTCTGTACCAGTACACCCTGTATATAGCCTCCACATTGACTCTGTACCAGTACACCCTGTATTTAGCCTCCACATTGACTCTGTGCCGGTACCCCCTGTATATAGCCTCCACATTGACTCTGTACCAGTACACACTGTATATAGCCTCCACATTGACTCTGTGCCGGTACCCCCTGTATATAGCCTCCACATTGACACTGTACCAGTACCTCCTGTATATAGCCTCCACATTGACTCTGTACCAGTACACCCTGTATATAGCCTCCACATTGACTCTGTACCAGTACACCCTGTATATAGCCTCCACATTGACTCTGTACCAGTACACCCTGTATATAGCCTCCACATTGACTCTGTACCAGTACCTCCTGTATATAGCCTCCACATTGACTCTGTACCAGTACACCCTGTATATAGCCTCCACATTGACTCTGTACCAGTACACCCTGTATATAGCCTCCACATTGACTCTGTACCAGTACACCCTGTATATAGCCTCCACATTGACTCTGTACCAGTACACCCTGTATATAGCCTCCACATTGACTCTGTACTGGTACCCCCTGTATATAGCCTCCATATTGACACTGTACCAGTACCTCCTGTATATAGCCTCCACATTGACTCTGTACCAGTACACCCTGTATATAGCCTCCACATTGACTCTGTACCAGTACACCCTGTATATAGCCTCCACATTGACTCTGTGCCGGTACCCCCTGTATATAGCCTCCACATTGACACTGTACCAGTACACCCTGTATATAGCCTCCACATTGACTCTGTACCAGTACACCCTGTATATAGCCTCCACATTGACACATTGACTCTGTACCAGTACACCCTGTATATAGCCTCCACATTGACACTGTACCAGTACACCCTGTATATAGCCTCCACATTGACTCTGTACCAGTACACCCTGTATATAGCCTCCACATTGACTCTGTACCAGTACACCCTGTATATAGCCTCCACATTGACTCTGTACCAGTACACCCTGTATATAGCCTCCACATTGACTCTGTACCAGTACACCCTGTATATAGCCTCCACATTGACTCTGTGCCGGTACCCCCTGTATATAGCCTCCACATTGACACTGTACCAGTACACCCTGTATATAGCCTCCACATTGACTCTGTACCAGTACACCCTGTATATAGCCTCCACATTGACACATTGACTCTGTACCAGTACACCCTGTATATAGCCTCCACATTGACTCTGTACCAGTACACCCTGTATATAGCCTCCACATTGACTCTGTACCAGTACACCCTGTATATAGCCTCCACATTGACTCTGTACCAGTACACCCTGTATATAGCCTCCACATTGACTCTGTACCAGTACACCCTGTATATAGCCTCCACATTGACTCTGTACCAGTACACCCTGTATATAGCCTCCACATTGACTCTGTACTGGTACCCCCTGTATATAGCCTCCATATTGACACTGTACCAGTACCTCCTGTATATAGCCTCCACATTGACTCTGTACCAGTACACCCTGTATATAGCCTCCACATTGACTCTGTACCAGTACACCCTGTATATAGCCTCCACATTGACTCTGTGCCGGTACCCCCTGTATATAGCCTCCACATTGACACTGTACCAGTACACCCTGTATATAGCCTCCACATTGACTCTGTACCAGTACACCCTGTATATAGCCTCCACATTGACACATTGACTCTGTACCAGTACACCCTGTATATAGCCTCCACATTGACACTGTACCAGTACACCCTGTATATAGCCTCCACATTCACTCTGTACCAGTACACCCTGTATATAGCCTCCACATTGACTCTGTACCGGTACCCCCTGTATATAGCCTCCACATTGACACTGTACCAGTACACCCTGTATATAGCCTCCACATTGACACTGTACCAGTACCTCCTGTATATAGCCTCCACATTGACTCTGTACCAGTACACCCTGTATATAGCCTCCACATTGACTCTGTACCAGTACACCCTGTATATAGCCTCCACATTGACTCTGTACCAGTACACCCTGTATATAGCCTCCACATTGACTCTGTACCAGTACACCCTGTATATAGCCTCCACATTGACTCTGTACCAGTACACCCTGTATATAGCCTCCACATTGACTCTGTACTGGTACCCCCTGTATATAGCCTCCATATTGACACTGTACCAGTACACCCTGTATATAGCCTCCACATTCACTCTGTACCAGTACACCCTGTATATAGCCTCCACATTGACACTGTACTGGTACCCCCTGTATATAGCCTCCACATTGACTCTGTACCAGTACACCCTGTATATAGCCTCCACATTGACTCTGTACCAGTACACCCTGTATATAGCCTCCACATTGACTCTGTACTGGTACCCCCTGTATATAGCCTCCATATTGACACTGTACCAGTACACCCTGTATATAGCCTCCACATTCACTCTGTACCAGTACACCCTGTATATAGCCTCCACATTGACTCTGTACCAGTACACCCTGTATATAGCCTCCACATTGACTCTGTACCAGTACCTCCTGTATATAGCCTCCACATTCACTCTGTACCAGTACCCACTGTATATAGCCTCCACATTGACTCTGTACCAGTACCTCCTGTATATAGCCTCCACATTGACTCTGTACCGGTACCCCCTGTATATAGCCTCCACATTGACTCTGTACCGGTACCCCCTGTATATAGCCTCCACATTGACTCTGTACCAGTACCCCCTGTATATAGCCTCCACATTGACTCTGTACTGGTACCCCCTGTATATAGCCTCCACATTGACTCTGTACCGGTACACCCTGTATATAGCCTCCACATTGACTCTGTACCAGTACACCCTGTATATAGCCTCCACATTGACTCTGTACCAGTACCCCCTGTATATAGCCTCCACATTGACACTGTACCAGTACACCCTGTATATAGCCTCCACATTGACTCTGTACCAGTACCCCCTGTATATAGCCTCCACATTGACTCTGTACCAGTACACCCTGTATATAGCCTCCACATTGACTCTGTACCAGTACCCCCTGTATATAGCCTCCACATTGACTCTGTACCAGTACCCCCTGTATATAGCCTCCACATTGACACATTGACTCTGTACCAGTACACCCTGTATATAGCCTCCACATTGACTCTGTACCGGTACCCCCTGTATATAGCCTCCACATTGACTCTGTACCAGTACCCCCTGTATATAGCCTCCACATTGACTCTGTACCAGTACCCCCTGTATATAGCCCCACTATTGTTATTTACTGCTGCTCTTTAATCATTTGTTTTTCTTCTCTTACTTTTTTAAAATGTATTTTCTTAACTGCATTGTTGGTTAAGGGCTTGTAAGTAAGCATTTCACTAGAAGGCTGTATTTGGCACATGTGACATAACATTTGATTTGATGTGAGAGACAGCTCACTGACAAGGTTTTCTAAAACAATGACTGTTTAGAGCCTGTTCAAGGAGCCCATCTAGGCTCAGGGTTGCTATGACTCCACTTCCACAGACATGTTCCGTTCCTATGCTGTTCTATTCTCTTCTCCATGGTGCTTCACTTCTTCCCACGTTGCTTTGCTCCTAAAAGCTAATGTACTCTTTAGCTCACCGTTCAGATGCTAACTCCTAACTAGCAACAGAAAGCGCTCTACATTGTGTGTCTCTTCGAAAGCAGGGCAGCACCATGACAACCAGTCTTTAAAAATGGTACACTAATAGCTAAGTTCAAGCCAGCCAGCCTGACAAGGGACAACCTATTCCACCAACCCTGAAAACCCTCTCAGATTCATTCTCTCTGAGCCAAGGTCAACACTAACCAGACAGTCAAGCATGCCTTTAACAGTGAACGGGAAGGGCTGAATTTGACAGTTAAGTGAAACATGGGCATCTGCTCCTTAAGAGTCCCTCCCTCCCCCCATAGGGTAACATTGCGGGAGGTCCTGCAGAAGATCATGACCCTGTAATGGGGTTAAGGTCACACGGACATGAGGAGCACATCTTTTTTTGCATGCGCGTTGTGTGTCTGGTCTGCATAATAGTTTGCTAGTCGTGTAAATGTAACAGTTGAAGTGTTTTTTTGTAGCTGTGTAAGTGTGTTTGTTTCAGGCAGTCTAAATACCCATGGATGTGCCAGTCTATCTCCCTGTAAACTCAGACAGGGGTACTGCAGCAGCAGACGTGACTCACGTGCAGTCTGACTCCCCCTGCTGAAACTACATGCTCTTACGCTCCCTCTCTATCCCCTGAGTTCCAAGTCTCTCTCTGTCCTCCGCGCCCCTGCTCTCCTTCTTTGCAACCTCCTCATCCCTCTCTCTCTCTGTGGTACTTGAGGCCATCGATTTCCCCCATGTCTGATTGTGGCAGGAGACACGAATGAGTGAGTCAGAGAGAGTCCAGTTTAAACTAGTGAGATGGCTCCCTGGTTGTCTTACCGTCGGCAGCCTGGATGTGGTAGCCATTGCCCTGGCCTGGTTGGACTCCAGCAGCTGCATGACCCTGTCCATCAGGCCGTGGATCACCTCAAACCCAGGACTCTTGTTGTAGTAGACAGCACACAGACAACGGTTGTTCCTGGCCCCCACGTCTGATTGGGAGAGCAGAGGACAACTTGGCCATTGGGATGTCTTTAAAAACTGATAATGACAGTGTCTTCTTGAGTATGAGGGAATCAGTATGTACATTCATGTTTGTCCTACTAAAGAAATTAGAAAGGCAGGCATACAATGACATTATTTCTACACATATCCGTGAATACACTACATGATGAATACTTGGGTCACACCCACACACAAACACACATTTGGTTTCATCCTTGAGCACCACGTCTGAAATCTCAAACAGCCTCAGAGGCAGAGGCATCTTCCTGTTTGCAGCCACAGTCTTCAGCAGGCCTGACAGCAGGGTGGTGCGCGCCACCTGGTGGAGAAGACGAGCACTGCTGTTACCACCACCACCAGCCGCTGACCAACCCACCCAGTCACACAGCACTCTCTTTTATAGTAAACACTCACATCAACAGGGGGTGATAGAATCCATTCAACTGTTTTACTTGATCATTTCTGTCATTTATACCAATCATAAGAAATCATTCAGAGACTAAAGGGGGGCAGTTTATAATGTTATCATAGAGACATGATTAATCCACAGTAATGGTGGTCCACCTGGAACTCAGCTGTCTTGGGGTTGGAGATGTGACATGCTCTGGTCTCTGAGATGTTCTTCAACAGCTTGTCAGCTATGTCCTCCTGAGAACACTGCACAAGAAGACAGATACAACACATGAAAATGTGTGTGCATGTTTATTATTTGGATCCCCATTAGCTTTTTCAGACGCTACTCTTCCTGGAGTCCACAAAAGGTAGAGAGAGTGAGGTGTCATTACCAGGGCGAAGGTGAGGGCCTCTGTGAATCCAGCAGCAGCCAGGTCCTGTCTCAGCAGCTCTGACAGCTTACTCAGTGGGAGCTAAAAACACAACAGTCATGAGATAGAAAACAATACCACCTAACCAGCAGCTCCAGTCAACAACCAATCAACTTCACTCCTGAATAACCTGCTGAAGAATACCCTCACCTGACTGGCTACGGTATAGGTGCGCGGCGTGGTGCGGGTAATATTGTTGAAACCGTACGCCATGGCGGCGTCCTCCATGATGTCACAGGCGTGGATGACGTCAGAGCGCGTGGGCGGGATCTCCACCTCGATCTGTTCGCCGTCGCTTGTGACCTCTGAGCGCAAGCACATCTTGGTTAACAGCTAGGCGATGTGCTCAGTCGACTCACTGGAGACAAACAAACCATTACAAACAAACAGCGGCAGGTATCCTAGCGGCTAAGAGCATTGGGTCAGTAACTGAAAGGTTGCTGGTTCGAATCCCTGAACAGACTAGGTAAAAAAAATGTAATTGAGCAAGGCACTTAACCATAATTCTCATGCAAGTCGCTCTGGATAAGAGTGTCTGCTAAATATGTACAATGTAAGAGGAGGACCATCCTCCTCAGTGAAATGTAAAAAATAAAAATAGTGAAACATTAAAAAGGCTATCCTTTTTTAGATAAAACTACCCTAAATATATTCATATGTCACCAAATAATTGGTTTACAAGGTTTACAGTAACTTCAACAGCACTGTCTGGGCTAGCACCATGGTGTAGCCGGAGGACAGTTAGCTTCCGTCCTCCTCTGGCTACATTGACTTCAATACAAAACCTAGGGGGCGTGTAGGACTCACCCGCTTTCATAGACATACATGGTAATTATGACCACTTCCGGAGGACGTCTTCCAACCAATGAAAGCTTTTGCAGTATGAACTGACATGTTGTCCATCCAATCATAGAATTGTTCATTCAGGCCGTACAAATCTGTCGTTCTGCCCCTGAACAGGCAGTTAACCCACTGGGTACACCACCTCAACCACCTCTACCCTGAGAGAGAACAGAACATAGTTCAAGAGGAGTATTTTAAAGTGGGGCCGGGCAAAGGAAATTCTTATCACTATCATTTCCACTAATTCATGGTCTTATTTTACACACAAAAATACATTAGGTTCAGCTATTAGTTATTTCATTTCAGTGATAGAAATCTAAACAGCTGTTGCCTGGACTCACGTGAAAGGCTCCTCACAATACTCGCAGAACATTGTCACCATCATGTCCAACACGATTTTTGCCTTGGTAAGATCAGTGGCTGTGCACTCGATAAAAACATTCTTTGTATTCAAGGAGATTTTGGAATGGTCCCCTAAAAAAATTGGATGACAGAAGTAAAAGATCTCTAGCCATAGCCAATCACAACTCATTTTACAGAGGCTCATAATCTTTGTTGCCAATCCCTGCTCACCTTGTAGAGGCTCATGAGTTCCTGTGCGGTGTACTCCTTTGCCTGGTTGAGAGGTTTGAAGCGGATGTCACCAGGTGGTTTGGCTGTGTAGGTGAAGGGGCCTGAAATGGTGTCCAGATCATGGGTGCCGATGGCAATCAGAGTCCTTTTCCTACAGAGCACAGACTAGTCACAACTTCCCCTGAGACAACAACACATCTCAGAGAACACACTGAAAGCCATCACTGAAGTATGAGACATGGTATTGAAAAAAGTTATCTGACCAAAACGTTGACAATAAATATGCAAAGGTAAAATGGTGTGCGTAAGTAAGCCTTGTCCAGCCAGAAAGGCTCCTGGCCCTATGAGCCGATCTCCTATTTCTGTAGCATACGGCAATTTTATATACATGTACACCTGCTGGACATCTCCTTAATGCTGAATGCCAAGTATAGAGGCATCAAAGCCTATGGTAAGATTTGACAGAGGACAGAACCACCAACTTTCCAATCTCAGGGCGGACACTAACCTCAAGGCCAATGAGTTGGTCAAACTGATGTGTGGGAATTATATCTATTTTTTTCTGTGAAGGTAGAGATGTGTTAGGTGTCTGACTAACCTACAGACTTTCTGATGGAGTTTCTCCTGTAGTTCAATAAAGCTGTCGTAGCGTTCCAGTGTGAAGGTGATGTTCCTCAAGACTGCAGCCACAGCGTGGGGTCGCACAGCAGCCGTCTGCGTCAGGCACACCCACACTCTGAGTCAGGATTCTCTCATTCATCTCTAAAATTCCACTCCCTTACTTCCAACACTTGGCCCAAAGCCTCCTTTGCACAGCCTCTACAAAATGTAGAGGCATTCATCAACAGTTCAATACCTTAATTAATCTTGTCACAAAAGGACTACAGTGGTGGTTCATTCATTATAAGATGTACAGTGCCTTGCGAAAGTATTCGGCCCCCTTGAACTTTGCGACCTTTTGCCACATTTCAGGCTTCAAACAAAGATATAAAACTGTATTTTTTTGTGAAGAATCAACAACAAGTGGGACACAATCATGAAGTGGAACGACATTTATTGGATATTTCAAACTTTTTTAACAAATCAAAAACTGAAAAATTGGGCGTGCAAAATTATTCAGCCCCTTTACGTTCAGTGCAGCAAACTCTCTCCAGAAGTTCAGTGAGGATCTCTGAATGATCCAATGTTGAACTAAATGACTAATGATGATAAATACAATCCACCTGTGTGTAATCAAGTCTCCGTATAAATGCACCTGCACTGTGATAGTCTCAGAGGTCCGTTAAAAGGGCAGAGAGCATCATGAAGAACAAGGAACACACCAGGCAGGTCCGAGATACTGTTGTGAAGAAGTTTAAAGCCGGATTTGGATACAAAAAGATTTCCCAAGCTTTAAACATCCCAAGGAGCACTGTGCAAGCGATAATATTGAAATGGAAGGAGTATCAGACCACTGCAAATCTACCAAGACCTGGCCGTCCCTCTAAACTTTCAGCTCATACAAGGAGAAGACTGATCAGAGATGCAGCCAAGAGGCCCATGATCACTCTGGATGAACTGCAGAGATCTACAGCTGAGCTGGGAGACTCTGTCCATAGGACAACAATCAGTCGTATATTGCACAAATCTGGCCTTTATGGAAGAGTGGCAAGACGAAAGCCATTTCTTAAAGATATCCGTAAAAAGTGTTGTTTAAAGTTTGCCACAAGCCACCTGGGAGACACACCAAACATGTGGAAGAAGGTGCTCTGGTCAGATGAAACCAAAATTGAACTTTTTAGCAACAATGCAAAACGTTATGTTTGGCATAAAAGCAACACAGCTGAACACACCATCCCCACTGTCAAACATGGTGGTGGCAGCATCATGGTTTGGGCCTGCTTTTCTTCAGCAGGGACAGGGAAGATGGTTAAAATTGATAGGAAGATGGATGGAGCCAAATACAGGACCATTCTGGAAGAAAACCTGATGGAGTCTGCAAAAGACCTGAGACTGGGACGGAGATTTGTCTTCCAACAAGACAATGATCCAAAACATAAAGCAAAATCTACAATGGAATGGTTCAAAAATAAACATATCCAGGTGTTAGAATGGCCAAGTCAAAGTCCAGACCTGAATCCAATCGAGAATCTGTGGAAAGAACTGAAAACTGCTGTTCACAAATGCTCTCCATCCAACCTCACTGAGCTCGAGCTGTTTTTCAAGGAGGAATGGGAAAAAATTTCAGTCTCTCGATGTGCAAAACTGATAGAGACATACCCCAAGCGACTTACAGCTGTAATCGCAGCAAAAGGTGGCGCTACAAAGTATTAACTTAAGGGGGCTGAATAATTTTGCACGCCCAATTTTTCAGTTTTTGATTTGTTAAAAAAGTTTGAAATATCCAATAATTGTTGTTCCACTTCATGATTGTGTCCCACTTGTTGTTGATTCTTCACAAAAAAATACAGTTTTATATCTTTATGTTTGAAGCCTGAAATGTGGCAAAAGGTCGCAAAGTTCAAGGGGGGCGAATACTTTCGCAAGGCACTGTATGAACCAACCCTAACACTCTGCCCAGAACCCAGGCCATTAAACTAAAAGTCCATGTTTTCCACCCCCACCCTCCTCTGTGATGACCAAACTAAACAACCCTAACACTCTGCCCAGAACCCAGGCCATTAAACTGAGGGTGTGGTCCGTGATTTCCACACACCTCCTCTGAACACCAAACACTCTGCCTATCATTAAACAGAGAACCTGTCCGTGTTATCCACCCACCTCCTCTGTGATGACTAGCCTCTGAGGCTCTCCGTTGGCTGGACTCACACGCCTATAGCGAGGTGCTTCCATCCTGGAGCGCAAACACACATGGAGAAGTCAATACACGGCTGAAGACAACACACACGATAAAGCAGCACAAGCTGAAGTACTTTGGCAATGCAAGAGTCATGTTTAAGCACACAATTTTCCATATAGATGTGTTTACATACTTTTGCTTGAAGACCTGCAGGCCCCTGACCAGTCCTTCCAGACACAGCAGATCATAGCGGTTAGCTGGGACATCAATCTTATACAGAATCACATCAGATGCCCCCTCTGCCTTAGTGTTCCCCTGCTCACGACAGATGATGTCCATCTCTGAGGTCTGAAGGACAGGGTTAGAAGGAGGATGGTTAGCCCGAAAATACAAAATTGGTTATCACACAAACAAGTGCATATGGTTGAGGTTCATCCTCAGTCTTCTACTCACGATCTCATCAAGCTCCAGCTCCAGCCCAAACTCAAAACACAACTCATCAAATTCTTCATCAGCTGAAAGAAAGGAGAGGAGAATAACATTTTAATATCTGTTGGAACAATGCATGTATTTTGGTCACACCTCCATTCTCAATGTAGTTATATTTTACTAGTTAAATGGACGTAGCTATGTGGTGGTCAGTCAGTAGCAGGTCTGGACTGGGAAATGATGCAATCGTCGTGAAATAACAAGCATCAGTTCTGTCAACACTTTCTTTACAACTAGAATTAGAACAGCTTTACACGGATCTGGCAAAGGGTGCCTTTGTAAGGTCAAGAGCAAAATGGATTGAAGAGAGGGTAAGAAACACTAGTTAGTTACTTTTTTGCACTTGAAAAGAGAAAGTACAAAATAAAATCTGTAACTGCACTCAACATTAACAATGTTTTATGCAAAGATCCCATTACAATATCATTTGTCAATTATTTTTATGAAAACCTTTACAGCTCTCACTTTCAGGAAGATGGTTGTGAAAACAATGTTTGCCATATTCAGAATTGTGTCCCTGTAATTGAGGATGATTTCCACTCAGTTTGTGATTCACCTGTGTCAATTGAAGGAATTAGAGAGGCTCTGAATTCAATGAAAAAAGGGAAATCACCTGGTCTTGATGGCTTGTCAGTTGAATTCTATAGGCAGTTTTGGGAGTTACTAGAAGAAGATTGCATTAAAACTTCTTAGGGCTGTCAATAAATATAATTGTTAGACATGGAAATATAGATTTTCCTCTCCTTAATGCAACCGCTGTGTCAGATTTCAAAACAACTTTACGGAAAAAGCAAACCATGCAATAATCTGAGACGCTCAGAAAATAAATACAATTATCCTCCATGTTGGAGTCAACAGAAATCAGAAATAACATGATAAATATTCCCTTACCTTTGACGATCTTCATCAGAATGCATTCCCAGGAATCCTAGTTCCACAATAAATGCTTGATTAATTCGATAATGTCCATTATTTATGTCCAAGTAGCTACTTTTGTTAGCGCGTTTAGTACCTGCTCGTGCAGGTCCATCCGAACGTCGGACAAAAAAATCAAAAAGTTATATTACAGGTAGAAGAAACTTGTCAAACTAAGTATAGAATCAATCTTTAGGTTGTTGTTATCATAAATCTTCAATAAAGTTCCAACCGGAGAATTCCTTTGTCTGTAGAGAAGCAATGAAACGCGCGTGACCAGGACCTGGCTCTCTGCCAGACCACTGACTCAAAGAGCTCACATCCGGCTCCACAACACAGTAGAAGCCTCATTCAAGTTTCTAAAGACGGTTGACATCTAGTGGAAGCCCTAGGAAGTGCAACTTTATCCATATCCCACTGTGTGTTCAATAGGGGCTGGGTTGAAAATCGACCAACCTCAGATTTTCCACTTCCTGTTTGGATTTATTCTCAGGTTTTTGCCTGCCATATGAGTTATGTTATACTCAAACAGTTTTAGAAACTTCAGAGGGTTTTCTATCCAATACTATTAATAATATGCATATATTAGCATCTGGGACTGAGGAGCAGGCCGTTGACTCTGGGCACCTTTCATCCAAGCTACTCAATAGTGCCCCTGCATCCATAAGAAGTTAAAAGTGGGGAAATAGTCTCCACTATGAAACAGGGCCTTATTTCATTGATTCCGAAGCCTGATAAAGACCCTTCTCTCACGACTGATTGGAGACCAATTACTTTATTAAATATTGATTACAAATTGATTGCTCTGGTTTATCCCAAAAGATTAAAGAAAGGAATAGATACCATTATAAATGAGACTCAAACAGGATTTATGAAGGGCCGTCACATAAGCTCTAACATTCGTTTAGTCTTGGACCTTGAAGATTATTCAGATACAATTGACTCCGATGCGGTTGTTCTATTTTTGGACTTCTGTAAAGCCTTTGACACAATTGAACATTAATTTCTCTTTAGGTCTCTTAAACATTTTGGATTTGGTGAAACTTTTATCGAAGTAATTTGCATGTTTTACAAATATATAAATAGTTCTGTGTTACTAAACCTTAATACTTCCAAAAGATTCAGTATCAACAGAAGTGTACGTCAGGGATGCCCAATTTTGCCATTTTTATTCATTTTGGTTGTGGAACTTCTATCTCTAGATATTCTGAATAATGCAAATTTGTATGGCTTAATCATTTTTAACAAAGAAATCAAAATTTCCAAACTGGCTGATGATGCTACTCTTTTCTTAAGAGACAAAGACCAGGTCGCCCATGCTCTTAATACTATAACTGCATTTTCTATCGCATAAGGATTAAAACTGAATGTTTCTAAATGTGAAATCTTATGTTTATTTGACTCTGATGATAAAGAAATAGAAAATATTCCTGTAAAGGACTGTTAAATATTTAGTAATACATCTGTCAAAAAAACACTTAGACAACATTTTAATTTCTCTCCTAAAATTAAGAGAACCAAAAATATATTTAATAATTGGCTACAAAGACATCTTTCTATAATTGGGAGAGTACTTCTGTCCAAGGCAGAGGGACTGTCTCATTTTGTGTACCCCTCATTATCGTTATATGTAAATCCTGATCTCTAAATCCTGTAAAGAGATCAATAAGAGCTTTCTTGACTTATTTTTCCAGATAAGTCTCACAAACTAAAAAAAGTCAGTCCTTTCTAACAAAAAAGCTGAAGGCGGTCTAGAAGTGTTGGATTTTGTTGATATAAATAACACTTTCAAGATAAACTGGTTGAAAAGATGCTTGATCAATAATGAATCAATATGGTATTTAATTCCAAATCATGCGTTTAATAAGTTGGGAGGTCTTCAATTTTTACTGAAATGTAATTATATTCCTGAAAGATTACCTGCTAAATTGGCTAGGTTTCACCAACAAGCTTTAATGGCCTGGAAAATGTTTCCTGCAGTTTTTCTCCTCATAAAGCTCTTTTGTGGAATAATTCAGACATAACTGTAAGGAATAAGTCATTGCTCTACCCCAGCTGGCATGAGAGGAATATTGACTTTGTTCTTGATGTTTTTGACAACAAGGGTAATATTCTCACGTATGAACAATTTATAATATTGAAAGAATTTCCAATACCTTTCAGAGAGTTTATTTCTGTGATCAAAGCCGTTCCCAGTGGTCTAACTACACTAATGAAAACTCATCTTAGTTTTGGTAATGATCACAACGTTTATCCAGAACTCAGATTGGAAGGCGTGGGCTTACTTGAGAGATCTTGTTGTAATAAATAGACAAATTCTTAATTCACAAAAACAACTTACACTGAGAGGAAAGTGTTTCTGGAACATGCTTATTCCTGACATTGTCTGGAAAAATGCATGGTTAAGGCCTTACAAATATTGTATACCAAACAAAGTTAAGGAAGTGCACTTCAAAATTTTACAATAGATATATCCATCTATGATATCCAAATATGTGGCTATTGATATGCGTTTTCTGTAAAAAATAAGGTGAGATTCTGTCTCACTTGTTCTTTGAATGTAAATTTGTGTCCGAATTTTGGGAAAACCTTGCAAAATACTCATTTACCATTATGAACACCACCTATGTTTTTGACATGAAAGATATAATATGTTACTATTGCAATAACAAAACCACTGAAATTATTGTATTTTTTTATTTTAGTTGCCAAATACTTCATTCACAAACAAAAATTCAAAAGTTCTACACCAAAATTACACATTTATTTAATTTAACTATTTTATTAAAACATTAACCCTAGTGAACAATAGCAAGAATAATATTTTCTTAAAGCTTTACAATAAGATTTTTTCAGAGTGATTACAATTGCACTAGAATTGTTTATTTTTTAAATATTTTGTTTGTTCCAGTATTTTCTCATTAATACCTGCGTTCTGTTTTGATATAATGTTGATGTAAGAATGTAAATAGTTGATCTGTATTTTGATTAAAAAAGTTCTGTCAACACTATCAAATCCTGTTGTCAATCACGATTCAGTAGAAACTGAGTAAATGCCGTTGTTGTGTATGAAATGTGATATGTTGATAAACAACACACAAAATGAGCGAAACGCTGTTATTGCCACGGCATCAGTTACTGTTAGCTGAAGCTAGCTAATTATCCCATCCATTCAAACATGCAGCCGCTAACTAGATAGCTATAGCAACGTTCCTTCGGTCTGAAAACACAACACAGAAACATACTAGTTTAATTGTCAAGTTTACTGAATATCTATTACTTGATATGGTAAGTAACATTTCTTACTGAATGTTCTGCCCAAGGCATGGAACACAAGATCCCTTTTGACACTGACAGTCGGCATGTTGAACACGGCTAACCGCTAGCTGCAAATCCTTCCTCCAAGACTGAAGGACCCCTCGAAACCGGCTGTAAGCTGTCCGGGATAATGCCAGTCTGAATTATTGGTAAAGCACTACTCTTACCAAAAGTGGCATTTTGTATCGAATAACATAAACAGCCATTTCAAATAGTTTATTCACAGTCACACTGGACTATCAAATACCAAGTGTAACGGGGTAGAACTGTTGTATTGTGAACGCACAATAATTGGTCTACCAGTCCCAGGTGGGAAGGGAAAGACGATACCTATGGTGCTTTCAAGACAACAGTGAACACTTTTTTTTACTCAGAACTCAGAGGAATAGAGGTCAAATCATGACGTCAGTGACATTCAGGTCGGAAAGTTGGAGCTAAAGAAAGAGGCCCTAATTCCCAAATTGAAATTCAGAGTTGGATGACTGTTCAAAACCATTTTTCCCAGTCTGCACTTGTTTATTTCTGAGATCCCAACTAGTCAAATCAAATCACATTTTTATTAATACAGTTTATAACCCCCCCCAATTAAAAAATATATATATACACTGCTCAAAAAAATAAAGGGAACACTAAAATAACACATCCTAGATCTGAATGAATGAAACTTTTTTCTTTACATAGTTGAATGTGCTGACAACAAAATCACACACAAATTATCAATGGAAATCAAATTTATCAACCCATGGAGGTCTGGATTTGGAGTCACACTCAAAATTAAAGTGGAAAACCACACTACAGGCTGATCCAACTTTGATGTAATGTCCTTAAAACAAGTCAAAATGAGGCTCAGTAGTGTGTGTGGCCTCCACGTGCCTGTATGACCTCCCTACAACGCCTGGGCATGCTCCTGATGAGGTGGCGGATGGTCTCCTGAGGGATCTCCTCCCAGACCTGGACAGTATGTGGATGGAGCGAGACATGATGTCCCATATGTGCTCAATTGGATTCAGGTCTGGGGAACGGGCGGACCAGTCCATTGCATCAATGCCTTCCTCTTGCAGGAACTGCTGACACACTCCAGCCACATGAGGTCTAGCACTGTCTTGCATTAGGAGGAACCCAGGGCCAACCGCACCAGCATATGGTCTCACAAGGGGTCTGAGGATCTCATCTCGGTACCTAATGGCAGTCAGGCTACCTCTGGCGAGCACATGGAGGGCTGTGCGGCCCCCCAAAGAAATGTCACCCCACACCATGACTGACCCACCAGACTCTGTCACGTCTGTCACGTGCTCAGTGTGAACCTGCTTTCATCTGTGAAGAGCACAGGGCGCCAGTGGCGAATTTGCCAATCTTGGTGTTCTCTGGCAAATGCCAAACGTCCTGCACGGTGTTGGGCTGTAAGCACAACCCCCACCTGTGGATGTTGGGCCCTCATACCACCCTCATGGAGTCTTTTTCTGACCGTTTGAGCAGACACATGCACATTTGTGGCTTGCTGGAGGTCATTTTGCAGGGCTCTGGCAGTGCTCCTCCTGCTCCTCCTTGCACAAAGGCGAAGGTAGCGGTCCTGCTGCTGGGTTGTTGCCCTCCTATGGCCTCCTCCACGTCTCCTGATGTACTGGCCTGTCTCCTGGTAGCGCCTCCATTGTCTGGACACTACGCTGACAGACACAGCAAACCTTCTTGCCACAGCTCGCATTGATGTGCCATCCTGGATGAGCTGCACTACCTGAGCCACTTGTGTGGGTTGTAGACTCAGTCTCATGCCACCATTAGAGTGAAAGCACCGCCAGCATTCAAAAGTGACCAAAACATCAGCCAGGAAGCATAGGAACTGAGAAGTGGTCTGTGGTCACCACCTGCAGAACCACTCCTTTATTGGGGGTGTCTTGCTAATTGCCTATAATTTCCACCTGTTGTCTATTCCATTTGCACGACAGCATGTGAAATGTATTGTCAATCAGTGTAGCTTCCTAAGTGGACAGTTTGATTTCACAGAAGTGTGATTGACTTGGAGTTACTTTAAGTGGTCCCTTTATTTTTTTGAGCAGTGTATAAGACTAACAAATAAAAGTTACACATTTTTAAAGAGCAGCAGTAAAATAACAATAGCGAGGCTATATACAGGGGTACCGGTACAGAGTCAATATGCGGGGGCACCAGTGTCGAGGTAATTGGGCTAATATGTACATGTAGGTAGAGTTATTAAAGTGACTTTGCATAGATAATAACAGAGTAGCAGCAGCTTAAAAGAGGGGAGTGGGCTGTGATGCAACCAGTCAGGATAGTCTCGATGGTGCAGCTGTAGAACCTTTTGAGGATCTGAGGACCCATACCAAATCTTTTCAGTCTACTGAGGGGGAATAGGTTTTGTCGTGCCCTCTTCACAACTGTCTTGGTGTGCTTGGACCATGTTAGTTTGTTGATGATGTGGACACCAAGGAACTTGAAGCTCTCAACCTGCTTCAATACAGCCCCGTCAACGAGAATCGGGGTGTGCTCGGTCCTCCTTTTCCTGTAGTCCACAATCTCTGACCTCCTCCCTATAGGCTGTCTCGTCATTGTCGGTGATCAGGCCTACCACTGTTGTGTCATCTGCAAACTTAATGATGGTGTTGGAGTCATGCCTGGCCATGCAGTCATGAGTGAACAGGGAGTACAGGAGGGGACTGAGCACGCACCCCTGAGGGGCCCCCATGTTGATGATCAGCGTGGCGGATGTGTTGTTACCTACCCTTACCACCTGGGGGTTGGCCCGTCAGGAACTCCATGATCCAGTTGCAGAGGGAGGTGTTAAGTCCCAGGGTCCTTGGCTTAGTGATGAGCTTTGAGGACACTATGGTGTTGAACGCTGAGATGCAGTCAATGAATAGCATTCTCACATAGGTGTTCCTTATGTCCAGGTGGGAAAGGCCAGTGTTGCGTGCAATAGAGATGGCATCATCTCTGGATCTGTTGGGGAGGTTTGCAAATTGGAGTGGGTCTAAGGTTTCTGGGATAATGATCTTGATTTGAGCTATGACCAGCCTTTCAAAACACTTGGCTACGTACGTGAGTACATGTACATGTGTCGGTAGTCAATTAGGCAGGTTACCTTAGTCTTCTTGGGCACAGGGACTATAGTGGTCTGCTTGAAACATGTTGGTATTACAGACTTAGACAGGGAGAGGTTGAAAATGTCAGTGAAGATACTTGCCAGTTGGTCAGCGTATGCTCAGAGTACACGTCCTGGTAGTCCGTCAATCAACCCAACCCCTCTGAATCGGATAGGTGTGGGGGCTGCCTCAAAGGAAAACTTCACCCCAAATACATTTTTTGGTATTTGTTTCATTTGTCCATTGTTGACATAGTCCCAAAATCTTTTGCTTGTCAGCAAACAAGTTTTCAAGAAATGTAACTTTCAAATGTATTTATAAATCCCTTTAAACATCAGCAGATTTAGCAAAGTGCGATAGAGAAACCCAGCCTAAAATTCCAAACAGCAAGCAACGCAGATGTAGAAGCACTGTGGTTAGGAAAAACTCCCTAGAAAGGCAGGAACCTAGGAAGAAACCTAGAGAGGAACCAGGCTCCCTGTATGAGCATTTTGCATCATGTGTTGCTGCGTTATGCATCATATGATGTAAATGGCATCATACCGGGATGATTTCTGTATTTTCAAAGTTACATATCTTGAAAACGTGATTGCTGACAAGTAGAACATTTTGGGACTATGTCAACAATTGACTAATTGAACAAATGCCAAAATAATTTTCCTGTAATCAATGTCTATGCCTGGAGAGCAGTTGTTGTTGGGGCTTAACTGCCTTGCTCAAGGGCAGAATGCAGATTTTTCCACCATGCCGGCTCTGGGAGTCAAACCAGAACCCTTTAAGTTACTGGACCAACACTCTTATCCACTTGGCTCATTGTTAATTAAAGGCGAGATCGTTCTTCAAGATGTTCAAATAAATGACCAGTAGGGTCAAATAACAAATAATCATCTCAGTGGTTGTAGAGGGTGCAACAGGTCAGTACCTCAGGAGTAAATGTCAGTTGGCTTTTCATAGCTGAGTATTCAGAGGTCGAGACAGCAGGTGCGGTAGAGACAGAGATGGAGGGAGAGAGAGGGTTGAAAAACAGCAGGTCCGGGACAGGGTAGCATGTCCTGTGAACAGATCGGTGTTCCATAGCCACAGCCGAAACAGTCTGTCCGCGGTGGTGGCTCTGGCACGGGACGTGGACCCCACTCCACCATAGTCCTTGTCCGTCTCTTAGCCTGCCTCCGTGGCCTCTTAAGAGCGCCGCCGACCTCGAACTGGGGACCCTAGCCACAGGTCCGAATGGACGGGAGAAGCCACTCCGGCAGCACCGGACGGACGGGAGACTCTGACAGCACCGGACTGACGGGAGACTCTGGCAGATCCGGACTGGAGGGAGACTCTGGCAGCGCCTGACAGGCGGGAGCACCTGTAGGAAGGAGACTGAGAGACAGCCTGGTGCGGGGGGCTGCCACCGGAGGGCTGGTGCATGAAGGTGGCACCGGATAGACCGGACCGTGAAGGCGCACTGGAGGTCTCGAGCACCGAGCCTGCCCAACCTTACCTGGCTGAATGCTCCCCGTAGCCAGGCCAGTGCGGCGACCTGACTTAGCCACACTTCCCGTGTGCACCCCCGTTTTTGGGGCTGCCTCTCGGGCTTCCTTGCCAGCCGTGTTCCCTCAAAGCGCTGGCTCCCTTTACCTACTGCCTCCGCTCTCCTGGCGGCCTCCACCTGTTCCCATGGGAGGCGATCCCTTCCAGCCAGGATCTCCTCCCATGTGTAGCAACCCTTGCCATCCAGAGTGTCCCCATGTCCATTCCTCCTTATAGCGCTGCTCCTGCTGCCCATTACCACGCTGCTTGGTCCTTTGGTGGTGGGTGATTCTGTAACGGCCGTTGTTGGTGGAAGAAGAGGAGGACCAATGCGCAGCGTTGTAAGTGTCCATATTGATAATTTATTACCACTGAAGCTAGGAGCGTTAGAGCCATGTCTACGTTGATAGATAAGATGAGAACCCCCCTCAAGCTTGGATGGAATCCATCACTCCTCAGCAGGCAAGGCTTAGTCCTCCACTATCTTTTGGGAGGTTCAGAAAACATTTTTAAACCAGCGATTGAGTCTGCTGTAGAGCTCATCACTCCCCTTAACTGGGAGGGGGCCAGAGACAATTACTCGATGCCAACACATCTTTCTAGCGAAGTTACATGCTGAAGCTAGGTTGCTGATGGTTTAATCCAAACATCGTTAGTGACGATGTGAATAACAATATCCCGATACAGTCAACACTCGCCAGTTTAAGCCACAGCCAGCACCATCTTCAGATGAACCTTTATGTCGGTAGCCCTGCCCTCTGGATCATACAATATATGATCACTGGCTGATTCTTTTTAAGTATAATACTGCGGGTAATGGTGTCGTCAATGACTAGGGTTTTCAATTTGTCAGAGCTAATGGTGGGAGGCACCGGGCTCAGACACTTCCTAACCTCAAGCCAAATGTATGACCATATTAGAGACAAATAATTCCCTCATATTACACAGACCCACAAAGAATTAGAAAACAAATCCAATGTTGGTGAACTGCCATATCTATTGGGTGAAATACCACAGTGTGTCATCACAGCAGCAAGATTTGTGACCTGTTGCCACAAGAAAAGGGCAACAACTGAAGTACTAACACAATTTTAAATACAACACATATTTATTTATTTTCCTTTTTGTACTTGTACTTGCTTTGGCAATGTAAATATGTCCCATATGTGTCCCTCATCTTTGTATCTGTGCCATTATAGCATCTGTGACATCATGGGCAGCACTATTGATGCTATATCCATTTTAAAGTAGGCCATTTTCTTCTTCTTCATTGGCTGATGGCGCTCAACTCATAGGAATCCCCACCCAATTGACTACTTTAAAATGGTGGAAGCCCTTAAGGGCAATGTCCATGCTAAAATATCCATGATGAGCCCTCCAACTATCTATATGACAACCGGCACAACCCCAATGTAAAGTCATTTTGGGTAAGTTGCCGAAATGCCATGCATATCAGTGCATTCGTAACAACCTAACCATTACAAAACTTCTATTTGATCAAATATGCCTCATGTATCAAATGGGCAATGACATTTTTGTAGACCAAATTCAACTCTCTCATTGACCGCCATACAAAAATTCCTCACTTCGTGATTTATTTTTGTGGACAGTTTGGGTAAGGTAAAAAATCTCTCTTCTCCTCTTCTTTGGGTGTACTCAATTTAACTCCTTGGTTGTAAATTTACGTTTTCCACAAGATGGTGCTAGAACAAAGAAACAAGAGTAGGCGAAAGCCTGATATCGCAATCATATAGCAGCCCATTTAGAGCAGTGTTTTGGAAGTTGATAAAGTCAAGTGTATGGTAAGAGACCAGGCACACAAAAATGAGTATAGCCTATCATTTGTATTTTTATTGAATAGTCCTGCGCATGAAGTCTTGCCAAAATGCCACGAACTTGGATGACCGCCTTGTTAAAGCTGCTGAGTATAAAAAGATTTTGACAAGGACAGGGGCATAAGATAGTGACCCTTCCCCTGCTCTGTGCCCAAGACTGCGGAACCTTTTAGAAGCCGGGAGTGGGAACTGCAGACATGGTCAAGATAGAGCTTGCACCGTTGAATATCCCATTCAACCGACGTTTACAGACAGCTGCAGTTCTTCAATGGGTCTTCTGCTTTCTCTTTGGAGGTAACTGGTAGGCTTCTGCACACCTCATCTTCAGCAAATCATAACCATGGTGGCCCAGGGTTGGGGTCAATTAAAATCAGTGCTTACTCATGTGATGCCCATATTTTTCTTCACTTCCATCTTGTCCTGTCTGTCTAGCGCAGTTTTGTTTTTGTGTGTATGTTGTGATCGTGTTCAATGGATACTGGCACGTGGCTGCTCTGTATGCCCTGTGGCTCTACCTGGACTGGGACACACCTCAGGCTGGGGGCCGCAGGTCTGACTGGGTACGCCACTGGACCGTGTGGAAACACTTTGGAGACTATTTCCCCATCCACGTAAGTAGGCTTATGACGTGTTCTGGTTGTGTAGCTTATGCATTTAATGATGCATGGAGGCCAACTAATATCAAGCCTCATTATTATCAACAGTAATAGGTAATTGCACCATTCTTTGCATAATTTAGACTTCAGCCTGTGTATAATGACACTCAGAATTACTGATTGAATTCCATGTTGAATTAATAATATCACAATTTGTATGCGAACACCTATTAACTGAATGATAAATGTAATTGAGGACGTTTGTCTCAAACGTCTCATGACTGCCTACATGACAGTCTCATGACTGCCTACCCACTCTTTATCCACTGCCCTTTGGTGTATTAATAGCTCAAATAGGTCAAAGCCATTGTAAAGTGGTCATTGGCCAATACATCATGGTGATCCCAAGGCTAAAGGCCCAGCCCCTGTCACATCCACCCATTCTGAGGTTGAGTTCCTGCCCGACTACATTGCAGATGTATGCCAGATCTTACAAGGCCTGGATAGGTATTTAACATATCAGCTGACCACATCATATGACATAACCATCAGATGCCTGACTGCACAGTCGATGACGTAGCACACGACCATTGATTGACGCAATGCAACATCTGCGCATCTAGTCAGGCAGGAACTCAACCTATGTCTTATCCATTGTCCTCTCACTGTTCATGTCTTGTCTGTGTCTGTGGTCAGCTGATTAAGACATGTGACCTAGACCCAGAAAGGAACTACCTGATGGGGTTCCATCCTCACGGAATCCTGGTAGCCGGAGCGTTTGGCAATTTCTGTACAGAATACACAGGTTTCCAAGAGCTCTATCCAGGAATGACTCCTTATCTGCATACCCTCGGCATCTGGTTCGGCTTCCCATTCTTCCGGGAGTACCTTATGTCCTCAGGTGAATTATTTATGAACCATAGCCATCAGATGCATTCCACCACAATGCTTCTGGTTTTTCTCATTTAAACACTATCAGTGAGCTTTCAAGGTTAGGTAAATACTGGAGTGCATTTTGAGGTCCAAACATTGTGGTCCAAACACACTGTAGTGCAGTATTAGTTTGTCAACAATTCTTTCTTCATATTGTGGATATTGTAAGTTTTTTCAAATAAACTCTGCCCTGTGAAAGTTTTTTCCTGGCCACATTTGTTCTAAGTATACTGTGCTGTACCTCCCCTAAGGGGTTGTTTCTTGTTCCAAGAAGAGTCTTACCCATGTGTTGAGCCAGAAGGGAGGGGGCAACGTGTCAATCATAGTGATTGGCGGGACGGCAGAGTCCCTGGAGGCCAGGCCTGGGAGCCTCATCCTGGAGGCCCTCAACAGGAAGGGCTTTGTAAAGATTGCTCTCAGGTGTGGGTGAGTCTCTGTTGGGGTCTGCTTGTACACTTAAAAATGCATCCTTCCTGCCTTATTTCCTGTCAATCTACTCATCATCTATAACCATCTCGTTTTAAATAAAGTATTATAAATGTTCATGTTGACTGAAATCTTCCCCATAAGGGCCATTACTGAATGTACTGTAGGCCATAAAGTGAACTATGAATCTTAACCCCAGGGCTTTTAATGACCCATGTGTTGAGATGAAAGGAAAATCACTGTAATATTACAGTACACACACACCTGCATGATTAACTGATTTATGTCCTCCGCTCAGAGATTTGAAAGAATCACTAATTTGATTGGGCATTTAGTTGTTAAAAACAGAATTAGGATACACTCAGGTCAGAAGGATTATGGTAGCCGCTCTACATTCCACTTTAGATAGATTGCTGTGAGAGCAATAATGACAGGAACATAGATTTCTTTTGCAAAAAAAACCCCGAAAGGATCAGATCACATTGAAACACATTGATTTTGCAAACAACCACAAACATCAAATTATGAGGTTGCGGTCAAGAGTGGAATTATGCCGCTGGTAAAAAATTCTGACTTGTTCTCTCACCTTGTCCTGTGTGCAGGGCTCATCTGGTGCCAGTGTTCTCCTTTGGGGAGAATGATCTGTTTAATCAGCTGAAGAACCCGAAGGGCTCCCTGGTCCGTACCATCCAGGAGGGCATGAGGAAGACCCTGGGCTTCAGCCTGCCTCTGTTCCACGCTCGGGGGGTCTTCCAGTACAGCTTGGGCTTCATGCCCTTCAGACAACCCATCTACACCATTGGTGAGTGGGGGATGGGGGACAATATGGGTGGAAAGTCATGGGAAGAGAGAGGTGACGAGGAATAAGAGACTAAAATATGATCCATTTGTGTCTATGGGGAAACATAGTCCTTAAACTATTTACAAACAACATTCAGAAACAATGTGCAGTCACAGTGCTCTGATTGAAGGAAATCTTCTAGTTAGCTAGTCATCAGCCAGATGGCAAAATAAAATCTCACTGGGGGAGAGGGAGAACAGCCGACATATATGGGAAACTGGTAAACTGGTTCATAGCTAACTGTGTTAAGGGTAACTGTAACCGTGGCCGCAGCTGGGGTCAGCCAAGACATCGTGACCAGCTGGAACAGAGCCGTCCACAGTGAAGGGTCACTGGGCTACAGCCAATCAAATCACCTTAGAGCTGTAAACTCATGTGTCCTCAGTCTTGCCCTTTGTTCCACTTCCTTTATCTCTCCCCTCCCTTTCTCTCCTGTTCCTCCTCTGAGTGACTACATTTGAACATTCTGTAATTCCTCTGCCTTTCATTTTCTGCTCTCACTGAACCCCATCTGTATTTTTACTCTCTCTTTCTCAACTGCCTCCCTCTCTCTCTCTCTCTCTCTCTCTCTCCCTCCCTCCCCTTGGCCCATCTTTCCCTCCTTCCCTTCCCTTCCTCCCTCCATCCATCTCTTTCTCAGTGGGAGAGCCCATAGTGGTGGAGAGGAACGTGAGCCCCTCATCAGCTGAGGTAGACAGGCTGCATGGCTGTTACCTGGAGGCGCTGGCTAAGCTGTTTGAGCAGCACAAGGCTGAGTACAGGATCCTAGAGCACCAGCACCTCATCTTCACCTGACCAGACCAAATTAAGTCAGATAGCACTACACTGTAGGATTGGACCATTCAACCAGCTCCTGACCAATACACACTGATACAGACTTTCAAACAAACATAGTGCAAACATACACAAAAGCACATATGGGAAATGGACACGTGCATGCTTGCACACATGTACAGTGAACACCCATATACACAATCAAACGGCCATCGCTCTCATCCTTTGCTCTCTTATACAGTCACCATAGGCCCAGAGTAGGTCAGCTGAGTTGAGCGTTGGAAATCCCACTCATTGCGCACTGCTCTGGTGCTCCATCTCCTTTCCACCCGCTCTCTAAAAACCCTTTCACGTTCATTAAAATCACAATTTAACCAACACCCATCTATTTTTGTGACTACCTAGACCTACCATTTGGTTTTGAAGTATTGAAACCAAGCCACATGACTTGAATGAAAAGTATTTTAATGAAAAGGTGAATATAAGAATCATTTCAAATAGGCTACATGTCATGTTAAACAACATATAAACACTCTAAATAGGTCAGGAGCCAGACAAAGAGTCTAAGAAGGAACGAAAATGTATTATTTAGGCTATTTTATTTCAATTATTTCAAGGCTATAGGGTACAAAGAAATACATTGTGAAGCATTTGCGAGTGCAACACACAAGGCTGGGAGGGAGTGCTCAGCATTTAAAAAACATTTTGTTGTATTAAATCATTATAGTCTATAAATTGGGCATATAGGCTGATTTACTTTATTAGTCTCAGTGGCTTTGAATTCATTTTTAGAAAGGAGTTTGGCCAGTCTATGTCTTTAGGCTCATGTGATGGTGCAGGCCAGCAGCGGAGAATATCCTGTCCATGCTTGCAGAGCCACTGGGAATGCTAAACACCCTTTTGGCCACTTATGCCAGGCTGGCAGGGAGGCAGATTTTTAAAAAAAATATATAGAAAGGCCTAAATGTTTTTAGGCAAAATAACCCAATGAAAAAACAGAAAGCTCCTTGAAAGTTGGAATATGCCAGACCTATTGGGCCAAGATCAATTATTGCCTATTGTATAGATAATATAACAAAAATGAAAGAAACTTTTAAGAGATCTGATTTTTAGTTTATAAATACTTTGCTACAATGACACACTTAATTAGCTACCCAGCTCATTAATTGATTTTAGTTTAGCATGTGCACGTAGTAATAAGTACACCATCATGCTTTTGGGATACGTGTCTTTTCAGATTCCACTATGATTCACCTCACTCCTTCTCTTGCTCTTGGATCCTCATCTCTGCAAGCAGTGGCGTAACTAGAGTTTTCTACATGGGGGGGCCAGGGGGTGTCCAAGGCTACTTCAGGGTGGCCAGGGGGTGTCCAAGGCTACTTCAGGGTGGCCAGGGGGTGTCCAAGGCTACTTCAGGGTAGCCAGGGGGTGTCCAAGGCTACTTCAGGGTGTCCAGGGGGTGTCCAAGGCTACTTCAGGGTAGCCAGGGGGTGTCCAAGGCTACTTCAGGGTGGCCAGGGGGTGTCCAAGGCTACTTCAGGGGTGTCCAAGGCTACTTCAGGGTGCCCAGGGGGTGTCCAAGGCTACTTCAGGGTGTCCAGGGGGTGTCCAAGGCTACTTCAGGGTGGCCAGGGGGTGTCCAAGGCTACTTCAGGGTGGCCAGGGGGTGTCCAAGGCTACTTCAGGGTGGCCAGGGGGTGTCCAAGGCTACTTCAGGGTGCCCAGGGGGTGTCCAAGGCTACTTCAGGGTGGCCAGGGGGTGTCCAAGGCTACTTCAGGGGGGCCAGGGGGTGTCCAAGGCTACTTCAGGGTAGCCAGGGGGTGTCCAAGGCTACTTCAGGGGGGCCAGGGGGTGTCCAAGGCTACTTCAGGGTGGCCAGGGGGTGTCCAAGGCTACTTCAGGGGGTCCAGGGGGTGTCCAAGGCTACTTCAGGGGGGCCAGGGGGTGTCCAAGGCTACTTCAGGGTGGCCAGGGGGTGTCCAAGGCTACTTCAGGGTGTCCATAGACCATGACAGTAAATGAGTGTGTAACCCTAACCTGGCATCTAAGGAGCATGAATGAATCATATGATTGCTGATTAGAGGTAGAAGTGATAATTCACTTAACCCAGAGTTCTTCAATGTGGCAGATAGTGTGGTCCAAAAGGGTTACTTCACTAGAATTATTTAAAATACTATGAATAGTCAGGGTCTCTACCTCAGAACTGCAGCTCAATTTCACTCACTCACTCACTCACTCACTCACTCACTCACTCACTCACTCACTCACTCACTCACTCACTCACTCACTCACTCACTCACACACTCACTCACACACTCACTCACACACTCACTCACACTCACACACATACTGGAGAGACTTGGGTCACTCTGTTTTCATGAATATATCATCTGGATCTATAAGTGTTGAACATCCTAAATATTTTCCCAAAAATAAAGCTCAAGCACCAAGGAGATAAGATAGCATTTGTGTGTTACATAAATTGCATAGTTTATTTACAAAAAAGTACATTTACAAAAAAACACTGCAATTTGACATACCAGATATCAAGCAGAAACGGACTTCAAAAATAATTTTGGTGCCCATCAATATTACAAACTTACTATTAATGCTCATATATATTATGTTAACTAATAGCAAAGAAAAGTTTTGGAATTGGCCTAATAAAGACCAAATTAAATATGTGTGACATGATACCCTTGAAACCTTGGATTTATAATTTTAGAATGTCAGTGTACTAGCTAGTACACAGTGCAGGTTTATATCATGACCAGAGGGACCGCCTAAGTGCCAAATGATCCTAGATAGATTTTAAAACAGCATATTTCTGCAGTTCTGGTGAGAACTGGCAAAGTGTTTCACAAACTCATCCATGTTGAGGGTGCGTGCCCTCCTTGACTCAACACTGATAATTCTGAAGTAACTTAACCTGTCATCAACCATTGTTGTCCTAATGTGGGTTTTAATCAGTTATAAAGCTGAGAAGATTCTCTCGCAAGAAGCACTGCTGACTGGTGTAACAACAGAAATCTGACTAAGTGGAAATAGGTCATGGAAGACCTCTTTATAAGGTTCTAGAAACACAACCAAGTCAAGGAGAGTAGACGGTCTGTCCCTTCCTCTTTTCTCTCTTGGGTTGAGAGACTGGACCCCTTTGCATTATCTCGCAAATGTTCTTTGAAAACGCATCTGCGGCTCAGCTGTGAGACTGTCAAGCACCTGATAAAAGACAGCTCTTTGGAAGCTCTCACCATTCCATAGTTCTCCAATGTAACCCTCACTTCTGTAGTCCTGTAATGTGTCTGTAAGAGCACCTACTAGATCCACAGCCCTTGCTAGGTCAAGAGAGCTTGTTTGGAGCATGTCAGAAAGACATTTGGCATCACCAAGCACTTTACAAAAGGTAACCAAAACCCCTATGAATTGTAAATCTATCTGAGAAAGAAGGCCCCTTGCCTCCACTGATCTATCACCACTATTTTCAAGTGTGATATCCTGAAGCACTCTCAGAACTGCTGGAATCCTTATGGCATGCTATGTACCTGCATGCCCACCTTACATCCATAAGTTCACTGGACTGCTGCTGTGGGTACAGCTCTTTCTGAACTGCAAGCCACTTGAGATGAACGTACGAGCCAGATACAAAGTTATAAAGCTTCTGCAGGAGAGCAAAAAAGTTAACTTCCTTAGGCACTGATTTTACAGCATCGACTAGAACCAAATTCAAACAAAATGCATGCCAGTGCACATAAAATGCAAATCTTGCACTGTTTTTAATCCATGCAGACACACCAGAATGCTTTCCACTCATGACAGATGCACCGTCATAGCTTTGCCCCACAAGATTATTATTACTATTACTATTTGGTTAGGTCAGGGTGTGATTTGGGGTGGGCATTCTAATCTTACTTAGGCAGCCCTTTTCCCACCTGTGTTTGTGGGTAGTTATTTTCTGTTTAGTCTCTGTTACATGACAGAACTGTTCGCTTTCTTTTTGTTAATTTGTTCGAGTGTTTTTTGATAATAAAAAAATCATGAACACTTTTCACGCTGCGCTTTGGTCCACAACTTCCGACGACAGGCGTTACAGTACCATCTCAGCTAAGCCCTCAAGAACTTTGTTCTGGATTTGGTGGCTTGTGTACTTAGCATTGCCACATGCATTCATCCTTTTCTTTATGAGAGGGTCATGCTTTGCTATTTCTTCTAAGATTGTCAAAAAATGACCCTTGTTGTGAGAGTCATAAGACTCTCGATGACCTGTCTGCGCTATACTTTGAGTGATAGTTAATAGGAGCACATCTGCAATTGTTTTAATATAAGTAGTTTTCCTCCACTTTCTTTTTCCGGTCCTCATTTATGACATCTAACATTGATGACTTGCTGTCAATAGCCCTTTTATGCTGATTCCAAGCATACATAGCATTGATATGATGCTCTGCCTTCGAATGGAGCTTAAACCCAGAATCTTTAGCCGGTGCCTTTTTCCAGTTACAAAAACCTGACTGTGATGTGAAGGCAGATTCAGGTGTATTGGGCAGATAAAAATGCCTACAGGTAAAACTAAGTCAAATCTTGACTTACTTAATATTCAAGCCATGAATTGTCCTTATACCAGGAGCTGTTGAAAACCCCTTTCCTAGTACCATGCTGAGTTCTGGGAAATGTTTTCAAACACGGCTGTACAGGACCCTCTTCTCTGGATCTTGAAATGTCTGAAAAACACGTTAAATAATGTGTCATATCTCTATGGAATGTATAATTAATGGATCCACAATGGATCCGAGTATAGCCCACAAAGATCTCCGCCACGGCACAACCCAAGGGGGGGGGGGGGGGGGCGCCAACTCAGACAGGAAGATCACATCAGTGACTCAACCCACTCAAGTGACGCACCCCTCCTAGGGACGGTATGAAAGAGCCCCAGTAAGCCAGTGACTCAGGCCCTGTAATAGGGTTAGAGGCAGAGAATCCCAGTGGAAAGAGGGGAACCGGCCAGGCAGAGACAGCAAGGGCGGTTTGTTGCTCCAGAGCCTTTCCGTTCACCTTCCCACTCCTGGGCCAGACTACACTCAAACATATGACCCACTGAAGAGATGAGTCTTCAGTAAAGACTTAAAGTTTGAGACCGAGTTTGCGTCTCTTACATGGGTAGGCAGACCATTCCATAAAAATTGAGCTCTATAGGAGAAAGCCCTGCCTCCAGCTGTTTGCTTAGAAATTCTAGGGACAATTAGGAGGCCTGCGTCTTGTGACCGTAGTGTACGTGTAGATATGTACGGCAGGACCAAATCAGAAAGATAGGTAGGAGCAAGCCCATGTAATGCTTTGTAGGTTAGCAGTAAAACCTTGAAATCAGCCCTTGCCTTGACAGGAAGCCAGTGTAGGGAGGCTAGCACTGGAGTAATATGATCAATTTTTTTGGTTCTAGTCAGGATTCTAGCAGCCGTATTTAGCACTAACTGAAGTTTATTTAGTGCTTTATCCGGGTAGCCGGAAAGTAGAGCATTGCAGTAGTCTAACCTAGAAGTGACAAAAGCATGGATTAATTTTTCTGCATCATTTTTGGACAGAAAGTTTCTGATTTTTGCAGTTACGTAGATGGAAAAAAGCTGTCCTTGAAATGGTCTTGATATGTTCTTCAAAAGAGAGATCAGGGTCCAGAGTAAGGCCGAGGTCCTTCACAGTTTTATTTGAGACGACTGTACAACCATTAAGATTAATTGTCAGATTCAACAGAAGATCTCTTTGTTTCTTGGGACCTAGAACAAGCATCTCTGTTTTGTCCGAGTTTAAAAGTAGAAAGCCATCCACTTCCTTATGTCTGAAACACATGCTTCTAGCGAGGGCAATTTTGGGGCTTCACCATGTTTCATTGAAATGTACAGCTGTGTGTGATCTGCATAGCAGTGAAAGTTAACATTATGTTTTCGAATGACATCCCCAAGAGGTAAAATATATAGTGAAAACAATAGTGGTCCTAAAACGGAACCTTGAGGAACACCGAAATTTACAGTTGATTTGTCAGAGGACAAACCATTCACAGAGACAAATTGATATCTTTCCGACAGATAAGATCTAAACCAGGCCAGAACTTGTCCGTGTAGACCAATTTAGGTTTCCAATCTCTCCAAAAGAATGTGGTGATCGATGGTATCAAGAGCAGCACTAAGGTCTAGGAGCACGAGGACAGATGCAGAGCCTCGGTCTGATGCCATTAAAAGGTAATTTACCACCTTCACTCACAAGTGCAGTCTCAGTGCTATGATGGGGTCTAAAACCAGACTGAAGCATTTTGTATACATAGTTTGTCTTCAGGAAGGCAGTGAGTTGCTGCGCAACAGCCTTTTCTTAAAATGTTGAGAGGAATGGAAGATTCGATAAAGGCCGATAGTTTTTTATATTTTCTGAAGTCTGACCACACTGACTCTGACTAGCCTCAGGTAGGGAACTGCTCTGGGGTCCGGTGATGATGCAAATGAGATGTCAATCAGCATCAAACTGCCAGTAGCGAATGGAATTTTGGGGTGGCACTGAACACCCCTGACATCTGATTGGCCACCCCGGGTGCCACCCCAAAATTCCATTCACTACTGGCAGTTTGATGCTGATTGACATCTCAATCACACTCCGCTGGCTCCATCCCTGTTTGTAAGTCACCATGATTTTGCACCTGTGTGTTTTATCAGTTTCTTTATGAAATCATTTAGCGACCTCCATGACAGTAGCTAAAGCAAGGGGCTATAGCAGCACACAAGTAGACTACAAATACATGCTGGGCCAGGCATGCCCTGAGCTCATGAAGTGAGCGCTACTTTGGAGTGCTATTGGAGCAGGCGAGAAGGCCAACGCGCCAGCCTTTCGGAACCTTGCTCTGAGCTCCAGACAAATTGTGCACGCTCCGCTCACATACTCTGGCATAGGCATATAGTGCAGGGAAATATTGTACAGTTGGTTGAAAATCATTTGATATCAGGCTCTATTCATGACCAGCTCTTTCCTCCTGCTAACCTTATGGGACCTCGTGGCACAAATGGTTGTGTTTGGTGCAGCAAGAGAACACTTGTAGGACTGCATGGGTGATGTTTGCGTGCTAGTCTCTCTGTGGTCTTGGGGAGTGTCTGGTTTCTCTCTACTCCCAATCTCTCTTTCTCTCTGCCTGTGAGTAGCAGGCAGCAATGCTAAAATAGACATTCATGTCACATGACATTAGGGTTAAATTTAGACCACACCAGCTGAGCTACTGCACAGAGAGGATGCTGCTAAAATGAACCCCTGCTATGCCATTGACATAAACCTGTATAATAAATAGACTACTACTAATACTACATACAGGTTGTAAGATCGAAGGCAATGTGTTGTGAGATTTTGTTTAATGGCATTAATTAGGGATTGGAAATGGGATCAGATCAGCATTGCATTGCATTGTAAGAGATTGAACATTTAGAAACATGGAGGGGGTTTCACTCTTTGACCCAGTGGATCATGACATGGCCATGCAGATTCCTGTGGAAAGTGTAGACGTCATAGGTTACTCTCACAAAGATATTACTAAATTCCCCAAAAATGGGAATTGATTGAGTAAGCTAATATATTTATACATGTGAGAATAAATGAATGTAAGCTATAGGCCTGATATGTGCATAACTGTGTTTTAAAGTCTAAATGTTATTTATTTTGTGTAAATACATAGCTATTTTTGTCTGATTGCGAGTTGTCCTCTTGTAATGTATTTATTCATAACATATTTTCTTTACTTTCACTTTTAAAGGCCCAGTGCAGTCACAATTCTGTTTTTCCTGTGTTTTGTATCATATTGTACAACAGCTGATTAAACTAACACTGTATAAGTGTGATAAAAAAAATATGTGTTATTTCCTGATAGTTGCTGGTTGAAAATACACTCTACACCGGACCTTCTAATCAGCAGGTTTGCTTAGGCTGGAGTTTCGACTTTCCATGGTGACATCACCATGTAGTAAATTGGTTAATAGACCAATAACAAGAGTTCCAAACCTCCAATAAGTTTTCAGTTTCCCTTCCACTTGGACCACTCCCAGACAGTCCTAGCAAAATCCTTGCTTAAGAAATAGTTTTGCTATAAAGCAATTCTCTCCCACTTTAATGGACATTTATTACAGTAAGGTACTTCATATCCAGAAATGATTTGATATTAATATACAAATGGCTGCATTGGGCCTTTAACATCTCTTTGATGCATTATTTGATTCAACACATCATTGACGATAGGACATCACCAGGACCATGCTTCGGGGCTTTAGCACAGAATGATTTTGGGTCAGCCCTAAATCTTTTGTGCTGCTGCAATGGTGTAAAAAAATTTATACTCAACTGAACACACCGCTAGTTAGTTCATAGAGACGTGGTTAGGGCTATGTGAAACTCCCAAAGTCAACCAACCGTTATAAAAAAAATATGTTAAGCAATTGTTGCGTGTTGTCAACTAGGTGATCAGTTTAGCACCCTTTTGATTGGGACAGTGACTTGCTTTGTGACAAGCAGGGGACATGTCTTGGTAAATCAATCAATATCCGATTTTTTCCCCACTGAATCTCCCTTTGGATATTTGGTTACAATTAGGCTGGGAAATGCTAGCTAAGTTAAGGTGAGTGCTCCCCAATGGGCACAGTTCAATGTTAAGTTTTGATTTACATTTGGTTGAATTGTCAACTAATGTGAAATCAACAAAAAGTGTCATCCTGTCATTGGATTTAGGTTATAAATTGGGTGCAAATTTGCAAATTAAATAAGTTTTTCACGTTGATTCAAAGTCACATTTACATTTTTGGTTGAAATTTTGGTTGAAATGACATGGAATTTGCTTTTGATTCAACCAGTTTTTGCCCAGTGGGTCATTAGTCGAGTTTGCTCATCTATTAGCAGGACTGTCAGAGCATTTTGCTAGCATGTTATTGCCGGGTTCAAAACAACTGGAAACTCGCAACTCGGAAATCTTCAGAGCACCATATATAGGCTACAGTAGAGCCTAGTAGATTATTTTGCTCTTCACTCACGTAGTAGCCATGACACCATTTCTGAAAGGTAAGACTCTCATGAACACTTAGGCCTACGTGTTTTCTGTTTCCCTCTACAATTCTCACCAGGCGCGTAGGAGACGTTAGAAGGCTAAGATGGCCTCGAACTCCTACAAAACATTGCAGGTTTCTACTTTTGAAAAAGTTCTTACCCTATTTGTTTTGTGCATCACTTCATACACCCGAGTATAACTATTGGAATATGAATCGCTGGGTACTCACCTTCCACCCGACCTTCCCGAATTCCCGGTGATGGCAGAACAACATGGGCCTGCTTCTTCAGTAAGTTGCCTGGGAGTCAAGCCGACACCAAAACTCCACAATGACTCAACCCGTCTGAGACTGAAGACGGAAGTTCCGGTGGTCAGGTCTGTACAAAGCTGGTCTGACCAATCAGAATTCATGTTCAAAGATTTTGATTACGTGGACTGGAATACGTTCCGAGTCGCCTCTGGGGATAACTTCAATGAATACGCCGACAAAGTCATCGAATTCATAAAAAAATGCATGGATGATGTGATGCCGGTGGTGTCTTTCAAAATTTATCAGAATCAAAAACTCTGGATTAATGGGAGCCTTGTCAGGAACTGAAGGAGAGAGATGCTGCTTATAAACATGGCAAGGTGACCAAGGACAATTTTATGGTCGAACAGTACAAATACGACCTATGCAGATGGATCAAGATGGCAAGACTCAAGTATAGGGACCACGTGGAGGAGCAATTCAGCGGGTTGGCAGGGGCTTTTAACAATTAACAATTGCAAATCACTTCACGGACACCAACACCGCCTTACCGGATGAACTGCATACCTTTTTCTCACACTTGAAGCAAAAAACGCTGAGCTGCCGAGGAGAGCCCCTGATGACGAGGGCTACGTGCTTACGGTGTCCATGGAGTACAAATGTAAGTAATTCAAACATGTTAACTCTCGCAAGGCTGCCATACCAGGCGGCATCCCTAGCCACGCCCTCAGAGTGCAGACCAGCTAGCTGTTGTGTTTTCTGACATTTTCAAGCTTTCTCTAGCTCAGGCCGTTATCCCCACCTGCTTCAAGATGTCCACTATCATCCCTCTGCCCAAGAAAGGGAAAGTAACTGAACTGAATGACTACTAACACTCACCTCCGTCATCATGAAGTGCTTCGAGAGGCTAGTCAAAGACCACATCACCTCCTCCCTCCCCAACACACTTGACCCCCTCCAATTCACCTACAGCTCAAATGATCCACAGAGGACACAATTGCCATTGAGCTACACACTATCCTTACCCACCTGGACAAGAGAAATGCCACCATAAAAATCACAGCCCTGGGACTGAACTATTCCCTATGCAACTGGGTTCTGGACTTCCTGACGGGCCACCACCAGGTGGTGAAGGTAGGCAACATTACATGCTCCACACTGATCCTCAACACGGGGGCCTCACAAGGGTGTGTCCTCAGTCCCCTCCTGTACTCCCTGTATACCCACGACTGCGTGGCCTCACACAGTTCCAACTCCATCATCAAGGTCGCTGACTACACAACAGTATTAGGCCTGACTACTAACAATGACAAGATGGCCTACACAGAGGAGGTAGGCACTCTGACAGTGTGGTACCAGGTAAACAACCTCTCCCTCAACATCTGCAAAACAAAGCAGCTGATTGTGGACTTCGGGAGGAACCAGGCTGAGCATGCCCCCATTCTCATCAACGGGGTCACCATGGAGACGGTTGAAAATATAAAGTTCCTCTGCGTACACATCTCAGAGGAGCTGAAATGGTCAAACCACACGGACACGTGGTGAAGATGGCATGACAGCAACAGCGAAATTTGGCCTGTCCCCGAGGGCCCTCGCAGTGTTCTACAGGAGGACCATCAAGAGCATACTTTCGGGCTGCATCACTGCCTGGTACAGCAGCTCCACCGCCGCTGACCGCAAGGCACTACAGAGGGTCGAACGCACCATTGGGTGCACACTTTCAAAAACCAGGTGTCGCAGGAAGGCCAAGAAGATCATCAGCCACCCAAGCCTCGGCCTGTTCTCGCTCTTCCTTCATTCAGATGCGGGCAGTACAGGTGCATTGCTAAAACTTACAGACTGGCAAATAGCTTCTACCCCCAGACAATAAGTCTGCTGAATAGCCACCACTAGTGAGCTATCTGTTCTACCCTGCCCCCACCCCAATGGACATTTAACAAATCTAACTCAGCTGATAACTGAACCGACCCGCCCAAACCTTAAACACCCTGAAAATTATACTATTTTTTATTTTATTTATTTTTTACCCCTTTTTCTCCCCAATTTCGTGGTATCCAATTGTTGTAGTAGCTACTATCTTGTCTCATTGCTACAACTCCCGCTCGGGAGAGACGAAGGTTGAATGTCATGCGTCCTCCGATACACAACCCAACCAGCCGTACTGCTTCTTAACACAGCGCGCATCCAACCCGGAAGCCAGCCGCACCAAT
Source organism: Oncorhynchus mykiss (assembly GCF_013265735.2). Taxonomy (NCBI): domain Eukaryota; kingdom Metazoa; phylum Chordata; class Actinopteri; order Salmoniformes; family Salmonidae; genus Oncorhynchus; species Oncorhynchus mykiss. The sequence goes on along the minus strand of NC_048591.1, from coordinate 29,978,845 downwards.
GTGTCGGAGGAAACACCGTGCACCTGGCAACCTTGGCTAGCGCGCACTGCGCCCAGCCCGCCACAGGAGTCGCTGGTGCGCGATCCCTACCGGAGATCCCTACCGACCAATCCCTCCCTAACCCGGACGACGCTAGGCCAATTGTGCGTCGCCTGGGCGCGAAACCAGGGACTCTGATGGCACAGCTGGCGCTGCAGTACAGCGCCCTTAACCACTGCGCCACCCGGGAGGCCCCCAAAATTATACTCTTTAACGCCCATCATAAGTTTACAGCCAATGTAATTTTTGCTAATGAGTTAAGTGACCACTGTCCCGTTGCCTGCATAAGAGATGCAAAGCTACCTAAATCTCGCCGTTGCATTATTACAAAGAGAAATAACAAGAATTTAAATGAGCAACAATGTTTGTCTGATCTGGGATTGTGTGAATGGGAGATTGTCAGATATCTGACTCGGATCAGGCCCTAAATTGTTTTACTTCTTTGCTCAACTCTATTGCCGATAAGCATGCACCGGATCCTCTATTCGGACCACCACCCAAGACAATGGATCTAATTCCAGTAGTCGACCCAAAACAATGACAACGACAAAGCCAATACGCTGACTCGGTGAGTGCGTTTATAAAGAAGTGCATTGGAGATCGTACCCACTGTGACTATTAAAACCTACCCTAACCGGAAACCGTGGATGGATGGCGGCATTCGCAAAACTGAAAGTGCGATCCACTGCATTTAACCATGGAAAGAGGTCTGGGAATATGTCTGAATATAAACAGTGTAGTTATTCCCTCCGCAAGGCAATCAAATAAACAAAATGCCAGTAGAGGGATAAGGTGGAGTCGCAATTCAATGGCTCAGACATGAGACGTATGTGACAGGGTCTACAGGAAATCACGGACCACAAAAAGAAATCCAGCCATGTAACGGACACCGACGTCACGCTTCTAGACGAACTAAACACCTTCTTTGCCCGCTTTGAGGATAATACAGTGCCACTGTCGCGGCCCGCTAACAAGGACTGCACCCCCCCCCCTCCTTTTCCATGGCTGACGTGAGTAAAACATTTAAACGTGTTAACCCTCGCAAGGCTGCAGGCCCAGACAACATCTCTAGCCGCGTCTTCAGCGCATGCGCAGACCAGCTGGCCAGTGTGTTTACGGACATATTCCATCACTCACTATACACAGTCTGTTGTCCCCACATACTTCAAGATGGCTACCATTGTTCCTGTACCCAAGAAGGCAAAGATAACTGAACTAAACTACTGTCCCGTAGCACTCACTTCTGTCATCATGAAGTGCTTTGAGAGACAAGTCAAGGATCATATCACCTCCACCTTACCGGCCACCCTAGACCCACTTCATTTTACATACTGCCCCAACAGGTCCGCAGACGACGCAATTGCCATCACACTGCACACTGTCCTATCCCATCTGGACAACAGGAATACCTATGTAAGAATGCTGTACATTGACTACAACTCTACATTCAACACGATAGAACCCTTCAAGCCCATCATCAAGCTGGAGACTCTGGGTCTCAACCCGGCTCTGTGCAACTGGATCCAGGACTTTGACGGGTCACCCCCAGGTGGTGATAGGAAACAACATCTCCACTTCACTGACCCTCAACACTGGGGCCCCACAAGGGTGCTTGCTCAGCCCCCTCCTGTACTCCCTGTTCACCCATGACTGCGTGGCCATGCACTCCTTCAACTCAATCATAAAGTTTGCAGACGACACAACAGTAGTGGGCTTGATTGCCAACAACGACGAGACAGCCTACAGGGACGAGGTGAGGGCGCTCGGAGTGTGGTGTCAGGAAAACAACCTCTCACTCAACGTCAACAAAACAAAGGAGATGATCATGGACTTCAGCAAACGGCAGAGGGAGCACCCCCATATCCAGATGGAAGGAAGAAGGTGGAAAGTTTTAAGTTCCTCAGCGTACACATCACAGACAAACTGAAATGGTCCACCCACACAGACAAACTTTTACAGATGCACAGTCGAGAGCAATCGAAAGCCCTGACAAACTTTTACAAATGCACAATCGAGAGCATACTATTGGGCTGTATCACAGCCTGGTACGGCAACTGCACCGCCCTCAACCACAAGGCTCTCCATCACTGGGGGCAAACTACATTCCCTCCATAACACCTACAACACCCAATGTCACAGGAAAGCCAAAAAAAACCATCAAGGACATTAACCACCCGAGCCACTGCCTATTCACACCGCTACCATCCAGAAGGCGAAGTCAGTACAGGTGCATCAAAGCTGGGACAGAGAGACTGAAAAACAGCTTCTATCTCAAGGCCATCAGACTGCTAAACAGCAATCACTAACTCAGAGGCTGCTGCCTACATGGAGACCCAATCGCTGGCCACTTTAATAAATGGATCACCAGTCACTTTATACAATGCACTATAAATAATGCAACTTTAATAATGTTTACATATCTTACATTACTCATATCACATGGATACACTGTATTTTATACCATCTATTGCACCAAGCCTATGCCGCTCGGCCATCGCTCATCCATATACTTACATGTACATATTCTCATTCACCCCTTTAGATTTGTGTGTATTGGGTAGTTGTTGGGGAATTGTTAGATTACTTGTTAGATATTACTGCACTGTCGGAACTAGAAGCACAAGCATTTCGCTACACTCACATTAACATCTGCTAACCATGTGCATGTGACCAATAAAACTTGATTTGATTTGATTCACACATGAACTATAAGAGAAACTTCAGGAGAGAAACAGACATACTTATTGAACTGAGTATCTGAGAATGGTGGTAATCCAGCTGCCTTCTGGAAGGTAGTCAAATCTCTGGAACAAAACTCCACCCCTCATTACCCCAGCAGGTTATGACAGCCTCTTGTCCCATAACAGATAAGATGGACATTTGTGGTGCTTTTAATAACCACTTTGCCTCAGTTGGCCACCTATTTGATAAAATAGCTTCTGAAAACTCTGTTTCCAGCAGAGGGAGTTCTTTACTCACCTTGAGCCAGGTTGCAGTCATGATATATTCACTGATACACGTTCCTCACTTTCATTTCAAACATTTGATGTCTAATGTACTAAATTCCTTATTGAAGATCAATGTAAAAAAAAATCCACTTGGGCTGACTTATTGCAGAATCATTAACCTACATGATTTACTTGATAATTGTTTCTGGAAAACGAAACAGGTCCTCCCCTTACACAAAGGTGAGATCCTTCTCAACAGGATAACTACTGTCCAATTTCCAAGCTATCTTGCCTTGCCAAAGTTTTAGAATCCCTGGCTAACTCCCAGTTTAAAACTTTTTAAACTTCTCACTCTACATTTAATGAGCACCCATCTGGTTTGAGACCTGGACATAGCCCTGTAACAGCAGCTACACTTGTCTTAGATGATGTGCTATGTAGTTTAGATCATAAAAGTCATTGTGCTGCCTTATTTATCAAACTGTCGAAGGCGTTTGATATGGTTGACCATTTATGACTTATCCAAAGGTTGTCTGAAATAGGCCTAGATCAGGTATCTTGCAATTGGTTCAAGAACTATCTACCGGACAGGACACTGTGTGCTTATCGACCAATCTAGTTTCCTCAATATTATGAAAGGTGAGCCGCAGGGGTCGATTTTGGGCCCTGTTCTCTTCACTATTTATATACAGGGTGGGTCACCATTAAGACCAGGGTCTCATTTCCAAGGGAGCCTGTGAACACGAACACACATTGTGTAGTAAGTTGTGTAAGATAATAATATCAATACAATAAACAAAAAAAGATGAATGAAAACAAACACAACTCTCACACATCACCTCCCTTGAACTTGATCTAAACTGTCCAATGGAGACCATTGAGTCTAATTTCAAGGTGGCCTGAAGGATATTCCATGAGTTGGGGGCATAAAAAGTAAAAGCATTTCCCCCCCAGGTTAGTTGAGACCCCAGAACCTCCAGAACCAGCCAGTCCAGAGAGTGGGTCTGAAAGTGCTGGATCTCCAATTATTCCGTGAGCTGAGGTGGTGGGTGTCTGAAGATCTGCTTTATATAGAAAAAGTAGACAATGATGGGAGATTTTGATTGTCAGACTCCCAGCCAACAGAACTATACAAAATGCAGTGATGTGTACGAAAATGGTCCCCAGTGATAAAACCCAGTGCTGAGTGAATCTCAAGATTTTAAAACAGAGGCTTCTGCATGCATGTAGATTATATCACCATAATCAAGTACTGGGAGAAGCGTTGCTTGAATAATCTTCCTTCACAAAGTGAGGCAGGATTTATTTCTATGAAAGAAACCGATCTTAATTCTCAGCTATTTTGTCAGGTTTTCAATGTGTTCTTAAAGAGGGCTTGTTGTCAATGCAAATCCCCAAGTACTTATAAAAGGGAACTTGCTCAATTTGGGCTTCATTCAATATGCAAATACACATGTCCTCAGGGTCAACAAAAGACAATTACCCTGCCCACATCCCAATGGACATTTACACTGAGTGTAATGTCACATTCCCCAGCAAGACAACCAAATAATGTCACTCAAACAGAAGGGGGAACTAATAAAGAGTCACTGACAACAACCAAAACGAAACAGGTGTGGTTTTAGGAGGGGTTCTGAAAGACACTCATGGGAGTGTCCACTGAAAGTTGACTAGCATCATCAACTGGAACCTAAATCTGCCCAATAAGAGACAAACAAAATTAAAATCCACACCAAACTTAAAGACAGGAAGCATAACAAAAACAGTGAAGATAAGACATAGGAGTGTTTTTCTAGAAATCAAATAGGGAGTACCAACATCTCTCAAGACAACTAGAGCACTGAGCCAGCCACTCTTAAATAGCACCTGGGCCAGCACAGGGGAAACGCCTTCAAACTAAAGAGATGGCAACCAGCACAGGTGTAACGCATACTGAAATCATTGAAACTATTACACAAGAGAACATAATATAAACATTGAGGATCAATATATATACAGTGCCTTGCGAAAGTGTTCGGCCCCCTTGAACTTTGCGACCTTTTGCCACATTTCAGGCTTCAAACATAAAGATATAAAACTGTATTTTTTTGTGAAGAATCAACAACAAGTGGGACACAATCATGAAGTGGAACGACATTTATTGGATATTTCAAACTTTTTTAACAAATCAAAAACTGAAAAATTGGGCGTGCAAAATTATTCAGCCCCCTTAAGTTAATACTTTGTAGCGCCACATTTTGCTGCGATTACAGCTGTAAGTCGCCATCAGTTTTGCACATCGAGAGACTGACATTTTTTCCCATTCCTCCTTGCAAAACAGCTTGAGCTCAGTGAGGTTGGATGGAGAGCATTTGTGAACAGCAGTTTTCAGTTCTTTCCACAGATTCTCGATTGGATTCAGGTCTGGACTTTGACTTGGCCATTCTAACACCTGGATATGTTTATTTTTGAACCATTCCATTGTAGATTTTGCTTTATGTTTTGGATCATTGTCTTGTTGGAAGACAAATCTCCGTCCCAGTCTCAGGTCTTTTGCAGACTCCATCAGGTTTTCTTCCAGAATGGTCCTGTATTTGGCTCCATCCATCCATGAAGTAGAATTGCATGAAATTATTTTATTAAAGGCAATTTTTTTACCCGACCGGAAAATACGATGATATGCATGCAATACGTTATTATAGGCCTAACGGTAATTTATTTTCACCCTCTCCCCGTCAACCCCTGGTCTTCAGAGCTAACCCCCATCCTCTTACGTTAGGTAACGTGAAGGCCGTCTGCACGGATCTGTCTAACTCGCAAACACTCATGGGGTATTTAAAAAGACGTTTGGCTACAATTGCTGTCCAAACATTCTAAAATGTTACCAAGGTGACATTGTCCACTGAACCCCCTTTCATCCTCAAAAGAATCAGAGTTAATCTTACCAAAACCAATAAACCTGTAGCTAATATTGACGTTATTTTCATGGGCAATTCTTCACTACCTAATTCTACATCTAGCTAATGTATTTTGTGTTGGTATAATGAATATTTATGAAATTCGAAAATTAGATGGCGAATGCTTTGAACCAGTCTCTAATCAATACATATGAAACGAAAGAGGAATTCTAACAACGCCAGTTAACACACTCAATGCTGAATTCTAACTTAGCCTGCTAGCTAGTGTAGTTAAGTTATAGCTAATGCACAATGAGTTATATCTGTTCTGTCGTCATTAGTGCACGGAGTTCTACACCACTGACTGTTCTCCGAAAGTAGTGAGGCACAGTGCCAGCTGTCAAAGTCAGATAGGCTACATGCTTGCTGATTTCTGAGAACAGTCGCATTACTTTGCTATAGTACAACTTCATTAACAAGCGGGCAAACTAGCTACTGTATGGCAATCACTAGGCTGCTAACTGGAGAAGTGTGCTCAGTTGATCGAGCATGGTTTGTAGTGAGTCATAGCTAGTGTTAGGCGGATGAGCAAAATCTAGATTTTTAGAGACGAGTTCCACTTCCTTCAAGACAGATCGGATTTGGACGAGCGTCTTCTAGGAGTGATGCCATCTGACGTGAGACAACAATGGCCTGAGCCCGATACCTCAGTGGCCGAGTGCCCTAATGTTCTGAAACTCAGGCGACGCCCCTATTGACTCGTTTGATTGGATTTGATGGTTGACCTAATCCGACAGGTGTCCCCAAAGCAGCATCATGCATATCTGTATAACTTCAGTCTTTGGTAGGCTATGTGGTCTATATTCTCTGCGGTACAAAGACCCGAGCAATGACACACCTACATGTAGGCTATGTGTAATACAGTGTATACATTACGTTTTATTATGACTGTAGCCTACTGTCTGAAAAGTTTCTCCGCCTTCTTCATCAAATTCCACTCTGTGCGCTCTGACCGGGAGTAACCTTTCATTTCCATCACAGACCGGCCCCAGCACGCGCCACCTCAACGAGTCCAATCAAAAGCCAGGGAATGCCTCCTGTGCAATAATACCATGACGACGCGCCTGTCACTTCCGAGCTGCGAGCGGCGACCAATATAAGCAGGCAGACGATGAGGGAATTCAATTGCAATTCGTGTAATTGAATACCCAATTCATGAAATAAAAGAACGCATTCCCTTTCGTCGCTGATACACCAGGTGTTTTATCCAAGGTAAGTGTCTCGATAAAGTATTATTTCTCGATGATGCCCACTCAGCGGCAGCCGGCGATGTCCAGATGTGCATGATGCTGTGCATCCAGCCAGCGCTGCTCGCCATACGGTGCAGAGCAGAGGATGGAAGACTGATTGTCCCGGTCACCTATTATCTAATTATCTGTAGGATACATAATATCTATTCCAGATAGGTGGTAATGTCTTTTTGACAACCTCTTTCTGCTCTGCTCAATCAGTTTTACTCCCTTTTTAAATGATCGCCGTCATCCCTGTGGCTTGCAGATACGATTTCTCAGCAGTGCGCCCACTGACTGTTCAGATGCTCAATAATAAGTTTCACATTGATTTTAATGAATAATTACATAAATAATGACATGTTAATGTACCTTTGTTTATTATCTGACAGAATATAACATAATAACTTATTTTTCGTAATGGGACTTTTTTGTCGTTGTTGCCTGTCTTCACAATTGCCTTTGTGTGGACACCATAATCAACATTTTGTTTGACAAAGTCTAAACTTTATCGTTGACAAATGTTATGCATAATGTTACCAGAAGACTGTCCTGTCTCGTAACTCACTCTAGTTGTGAATATCTTGCCCACTGTTAGACTTGTTTGTACTGCTGTTGTCATTTACTTGGCTCATGGCAACTGCAATCAAATCAGGCTGGTCTATTGGAGAGAGCCTGTACTTATACACAGAGCATCTATTGTCTGCCAGGGATGGTCCGATGGGATATGTGCACAGACACACAGTTGTATGCCCTCCTCTCTTATGCCATGTTTCTGTCTGCAGGAGCTTTCTTCTGTGGCATTAGCATTCTTCTGTGGAGTGTTCATCTGTGGAGTGTTCTTCAGTGGAGCATTCTTCTGTGGAGCATTCTTCTTATGTAATAGGTTTCAGAGGGTAGGTCATAGGCCTATATCATTCATTTGAATCAAATGTTTGAGGTCCATCACTTAGCAGCATGGCATACATAGGCTAAATGTCATGGTCTGCTATCCCTGCGTCCAGGCTCATGTATCCTAAACTCAGCAGTGTGGGAGATGGCAGAGAAAGGAAGATATCATAGAGAACCTTTAGTTTCAGATTAGGCTAGTTGTTTTAGTGGTTGTCTGGTATGTTTACTGTCTAGTTGCTTGCTTCTGCTACTACTCAAACTCTAAGAAGAAAAGCTGTAGTCTGAGCCACATAATCCATTCCATTGTGTGTTGTGTTATCACATTCAGTGAAAACATGCTTACTCAAAGCTTTTCAAGTATGATTACGCCATTATTTGGAGAAGTCTGTGCACACACGGGCTCATACACAGGCTCACACACACACACACACACACACACACACACACACACACACACACACACACACACACACACACACACACACACACACACACACACACACACACACACACACACACACACACACACACACACACACACACACACAGTCTGACCCTTCCAGTGGCTGTCCTAGCTGTGGCACTGTATCGTGAGCTGGACTGTTGGCACAATACAATGGCAACGTTGAGCTTTCTCCAGGTGGCCTGCCTGCGTGGACAAGACGAGAGGGTGGCGTGGTCACACAAAAGGCCCATTCACAATCAGTTAAGGAAGCAGTGATTTCTTCTTACTGCGGCCTGTCTGCCTGCCCACCAACTACGGGAGGAGTAATGGCAAAATATTACTCAATTAATTACTTAATTAATCCACTGTGATATGGTCGTATGCCATTTCCAAACCTCCTGCCCTCTTGTACAAAGCTCAATTATTGAGCAATTGTTTCCCTTCCTTATTCATTCTTGATGTGCTTTTGTTTGTTCTATTGGTTGAAGCTTTATAATGGACATAAGGTCAGGCACCACACCCTAATAGGGTATTTAACCCCCTTAATCATATCACAATCAACTTTTACCAGTTAAATGTGGACACAAATGTATTTTTTGTATACTTTTCCCCCCAGAAATATTGTATGAAAATATGCAAATTATAAAATATTTACATATCATATATCACACAAATGACATTTTCTGGACACAGGAAGAATTCAACCTAAATATTTTGGTTTAATTTTGTTAAGACACTCCTGGACAGGACTTACACATTATAACCGATTGTGAATAAATATTGTTTTAAATCTTTCTATCTGTAGAACACTAAAGAAAAGTACGTAAAATGAATTTTTGGCACATTTTTCAACAATCTAGAATACAATTTGACAACCTATGAACAATTCCCTGTGTATAAGTCTGGAGAATATGTCTAAGGATAACCACACAAGATGTGGTGAATGCAGATGCTTCTGAAGCTGAGAAAAATGAGTTGGCGCGTGTCACGCTGGTATAAAGGATTTTGGAGACAGGCGCAGGAATACACAATAGGGGTTTTTAATACACCCAAAACAAACGCATATACAAAAACACTGGCTGGACACAAACAGAAGAGCGAGGGTAATCCTCATTGAACGACACGGGACGATTCCCGTGATACACAATATATAAAGTACGCAGCATAACAGCTGTACCAACGCATAGGTACTCACACCTCCAACAGATATGGGAACAATAACCGACAAAGACAGTTACTAATCAGGGGAAATGGGAACCATGTCTGTGTAATCAGGCAAGACAGTCCCGGGTTGATGATAATGAATCCCGTTCAGTGAAGCCTAGAAATCCGGTGACGTAGACCTCCGGAACTGGTGAACAGAATGAGCAGCAGTACCGGGGGGGGGGGGGGGGGGTATTTAAATTAAGTGTGATTCAATTTAAAAGGGGTTACAATTCATAATATTTTGATGACGGTAGTATGATAAACTACTGAATATATACATTTCTTCAAGCTTTTGACATTTTTACTTTTTGGAAAATACTAATATTAATGGACCAAAATACCAAAAAATTGCTAAATTGATAAGTACAGGCAAAAATGTCATTTTAGCCTGTGATGCCTGCTCCTATCACGAGTGTAAATTCCAAAACAGGGCTCGTAACCTGCAGCCTCGCCCATCTGGTGGAGGGAGAGAGAGGAAGGGAGAGAGAGAGGTTTAACGTGTTAGTCCGGTTTCTCAAGCAGGGAATCCCAATGCAGTCAGAATATGTCAATATGTCAGTGAACTGTTAGCAGTGGAGAGAGGAAATGTGTCACACCTTTCCGACTATGTTTCCTCCTCACCTAGGCTACTTTCTTATCTGTCTGTCAATAAAGCATAAAACATACAGGAGAGTCACTGTCCTTTAAAAAGAAAGAGATGAACCCCAGATCTCCTCATGGCCTCCTTCACCAGGTCTCCTCAAGGCCTTCTTCACCAGGTCTCCTCATGGCCTCCTTCACCAGGTCTCCTCATGGCCTCTTTCACCAGATCTCCTCATGGCCTCTTTCACCTGGTCTCCTCAAGGCCTCCTTCACCAGGTCTCCTCAGGGCTTCCTTCACCAGGTCTCCTCATAGCCTCCTTCACCAGGTCTCCTCGTGGCCTCCTTCAGCAGGTCTCCTCATGGCCTCATTCACCAGGTCACCTCATGGCCTCATTCACCAGGTCACCTCATGGCCTCATTCGCCAGGTCTCCTCATGGCCTCCTTCACCAGGTCTCCTCATGGCCTCCTGAGTCTTAGTACTCTGGCACCTGCCAAGGCTCACACATGGATCAAGTCACGGTGTTGACACAGCCTCCTCTCCTCCTCATACAACACTACCTTTGTACTCTCACCTATCACCTGTATAGTCAGTCTCACTTGTGTGAGACTGACTACTTGTGTTTTAATACCAGACAGCCCATCCCACAGCCCCTTCTCCTATGTGATGTTATATGTCATTTCCCAGTCTCAGATAGAAAAAGCATTGGTCAGTCAGTGTATCCAACCACTGGAACAGTCACACATGACATAAGTTTAGTCATCCATTTGATTGCTAGCTAGTCAAATATTACAGCAATAACGTACGTGCGGTCACAGTTATGAGTTCCAACGCCACGGTGCAAACAGTTGGAGTTTTATCAGTCGTGTATAGTTTTTTCTTCCCTCCCAATATGCAGAGTCATCGGCTTAGCCGATCTAATTGAGATCATTTGTTCACTTTAGCCTAACAATTCTTCACTTCAGCCACTGTGCTTTCGACCTTGGGTTCCAGCGACAGCCCAGATTACTCCAACAAACCCCAAGACTATTCCAAGGAACCCAAAGACTACTCCAATAAACTCCAAGAAAACCAATCACTACTTCAACAAACCCAGATTGTGTGTGTTTCCATGTGTCCATGGAGAAGGAAAAGGAAACAGAGAGCCAGCGGGCGGTCAGTAACCTCAGCAGTGTATCAGTTCATTATAGTGACTGTGAGTGTGCTATGGCACTGCTAGATGTGCTGGGTAATTGTACACCAGGCCAGCACAGAGGGAGGATGATAATTATGGGAGTTGCTGTCTCACTCTGGTTTATTCATGAGTCTTTAGGGAGCATTTTGGAGAGGGGATAGTGTGTGTGTGATGGAAGGAGGGGGAAGGATGTCGTGCTGCTGGAGAGGAGTTGAAGTTGAGCTGCTCTCTCACATGAATAATTAATGACTGCTGCTAAAATAGCCTGCTGAGGTCTAAGGCTAATTCAGTAGGTGTGTGTGCGTGTGTGTGTGTGTGTGTGTGTGTGTGTGTGTGTGTGTGTGAGCGCGCGCGTATGCGTGTTTGTGTGTTTTGTTGCTTGTTATTATTTCTCAGTTGAAACTCATGTCAGAAAGACAGAGACTTACAAAATGAGTTTGAGCAGCAGGACAATACTATGGATCAGTGGCTAGGGAAATTAGCTAGAAAATTTGCTGCAGGGACAGACATGGCACAGCATTAGCGCCCAACCATGCAAGATAGCATATCTTCGCTACCATTTGTAGCTCAATGTCTTTAGCCTCTCTGGGGTAACCATCAGAGATGGCCATGGAGAGGGAGGATGAGCATGGTTTCCAGTACCATGGACAGTTACCCAACACTAGTATCCTCAGGAGTTGGAGGTAGCTATCATCATCCCTGTTAACATACACACATAACATAACCTATTTCACACACATAATCCTCAAATAAATCACACACACAGAATCCCTTTCAGTGAAAGTTTCACACACATTTGTTTTCAATCTGGAATAAAGTAGTAGAGCACCTTTCACCCAGTTGAGGATTTGTGTTGAAATCCATTCTGAGTTAACGTGACTCATTCAGCCCCCTTATTTCTTTCTTTCTCATCCCCCTCTCCTTGCCCTCCCACTCTCTCTGTGTCTGTCTCTTTCACTGTCTGTCTCTCTTCCTCTGTCTCTGTCTCTCTTTCTCTGTCTGTCTCGCTGTATCTCAAATCAAATCAAATTTATTTATATAGCCCTTCGTACATCAGCTGATATCTCAAAGTGCTGTACAGAAACCCAGCCTAAAACCCCAAACAGCAAGCAATGCAGGTGTAGAAGCACGTATCTCCATCTCTCTCTTTCTCCAACTCTCTCTCTGTCTCTCTCTCTGTCTCTCTCTCAATCTCTCTCTCTCTCTCTCTCTCTCTCTCACTCTCTCTCTCTCTCAATCACGCTGTCTCTCTATCTCTCTCTCTCTCTCAACTCAACTCAACTCAATTCAAGGGGTTTTATTATCATGGGAAACTTTTTTTTCCCACAGTTATATCCACATACATATTTTTTCAGCAATCTACACACAATACCACATAACGACAAAATGTTTGCAAATGTATTAAAAATACAAAACTGAAATACTGTTTAAATAATTATTCAGACCCTTTACTATGAGACTCTAAATTAAGGTCAAGTGCATCCTGTTTCCATTGATCATCCTTGAGATGTTTCTACAACTTGATTGGAGTCCACCTGTTGTAAATTCAATTGCTTGGACATGATTTGAAACGGCATGTCTACACACCTGTCTATATAAGGTCCCACAATTGACAGTGCATGACAGAGCAAAAACCAAGCCATGAGGTCGGAAGAATTGTCCGTAGAGTTCAGAGACAGGATTGTGTCGAGGCACAGATCTGGGGAAGGGTATCAAAACATTTCTGCAGCATTGAAGGTCCCCAATAACACATTGGCCTCCATCATTCTGAAATGGAAGAAGTTTGGAACCACCAAGACTCTTCTTAGAGCTGGCTGTCGGCCAAACTGAGCAATTGGGGGATAAGGGCCTTGATCAGGGATGTGACCAAGAACCCGATGGTCACTCTGACAGAGCTCTACAGTTCTTCTGTGGAGATGGGAGAACCTTCCAGAAGGACAACCATCTCTGCAGCACTCCACCAATCAGTCCTTTATGTTATTGGCCAGATGGAAGCCACTCCTCAGTAAAAAGCACATGACAGCCCGCTTGGAGTTTGCCAAAAGGCACCTAAAGGACTCTCAGACCATGAGAAACAAGATTCTCTGGTCTGATGAAACCAAGATTGTACTCTTTGGGCTGAATGCCAAGCGTCACATCTGGAAGAAACCTGGCCCCATCCCTACGGTGAAGCATGGTGGTGGCAACATCATGCTGTGGGGATGTTTGTCAGTGGCAGGGACTGGGAGACTAGTCAGGATCGAGGCAAAGATGGAATGGAGCAAAGTACAGAAAGATCCTTGATGAAAACCTGCTCCAGAGTGTCTAGGACCTCAGACTGGACAACGACCCTAAGCACACAGCCAAGACAACGCAGGAGTGGCTTCAGGACAAGTCTCTGAATGTCCTTGAATGGCCAGCCAGATCCCGGACTTGAACCCAATCGAACATCTCTGGAGAGACCTGAAAACAGCTGTGCAGGGACGCTCCCCATCCAACCTGACAGAGCTTGAGAGGATCTGCAGAGAAGAATGGGAGAAACTCCCCAAATACAGGTGTACCAAGCTTGTAGCGTCATACCCAAGAAGACTCAATGCTGTAATTGCTGCCAAAGGTGCTTCAACAAAGTACTGAGTAAAGGGTCTGAATACTTAGGTAAATGTGATATTTTTTTTTTTATTGTAATAACTTAGCAACCTTTTCTAAAAACCTGTTTTTGCTTTGTCATTTTGGGGTATTGTGTGTAGATTCATGAGGGGGGAAAAACAATTGAATCAATTTTAGAATAAGGCTGTAACTTAACAGAATGTGGAAAGAGTCAAGGGGTCTGAATACTTTCCGAAGACACTGTACATTTACATTTACAAAAATTCTTTGTGGATCTGTGTTATCTGAGGGAAATATGTGTCTCTAATATGATCATACATTGGCCTGGAGGTTAGGAAGTGCAGCTCAGTTTACACCTCATTTTGTGGGCAGTGAGCACATAGCCTGTCTTCTCTTAGGAGCCAGGTCTGCCTACGGCGGCCTTTCTCAATAGCAAGGCTATGCTCACTGAGTCTGTACATATTCAAAGCTTTCCTTAATTTTGAGTCAGTCACAGTGGTCAGGTTTTCTGCCACTGTGTACTCTCTGATAAGGGTCAAATAGCATTCTAGTTTACTCAGTTTTTTTGATAATTCTTTCCAATGTGTCAAGTAATTATCTTTTTGTTTTCTCATGATTTCTCTCCCACTGTCATCTGTCATTGCATCGTGGGTTGTAATGGGTACATGGGGGTAAAAGACGCATGTACCCTAGGCCTTTCTCTCAACCATAACCCAACCGCCTCCCTTCACTCTCTCTCCATCTCTTTCCCCCATACACTCTTTATCACTCTTCCTCTGGTTCGTTTCCCCCCTGCGCTTTCACTCTCTTCTAACTTCACCTCTCTCTCTTTTTATCTACACTACATGACCAAAAGTATGTGGACACCTGCTTGTCGAACATCTCATTCCAAAATCATGGGCATTAATATAGAGTTGGTCCCCCTTTTCCTGCTATAACAGCCTCCACTCTTCTGGGAAGGATTTCCACTAGATGTTGGAACATTGCTGCAGGGACTTGTTTCCATTCAGCCACAAGAGCATTAGTGAGGCCAGGCACTGATGTTGGGCGATTAGGCCTGGATTGCAGTCGGCGTTCCAATCCATCCCAAAGGTGTTCAATGGGGTTAAGGTCAGGTCTCTGTAAAGACCATTCAAGTTCTTCCACACTAATCTCGACAAACCATTTCTGTGTGGACCTCGCTTTGTGCACTGGAGCATTGTCATGCTGAAAGGGCCTTTCCCAAATTGTTGCCACAAAGTTGGAAGTACAGAATCGTCTAGAATGTCAATGTAAGCTGTAGCGTTAAGATTTCCCTTCACTGGAACTAAGGGGCCTAGCCCAAACCATGAAAAACACCCCCAGACCATTATTCCTCTTCCACCAAACTTTACAGAAAGGCACTACGCATTGGGGCAGGTAGCATTCTCCTGGCATCCGCCAAACCCAGATTCGTCCTTCGGACTGCCAGATGGTGAAGCGTGATTCATCACTCCAGAGAACGCGTTTCCTCTGCTCCAGAGTCCAATAGCGGCGAGCTTCACACCACTCCAGCTGACGCTTGGCATTGCGCATGATGATCTTAGGCTTGTGTGCCGCTGTTCGGCCATGGAAACCCATTTCATGAAGCTCCTGATGAACAGTTATTGTGCTGACGTTGCTTCCAGAGACAGTTTGGAACTTGGTAGTGAGTGTTGCAACCGAGGACAGACAACTTTTACGCGCTACAGCTTTAGCACTCAGCAGCCCCGTTCTGTGAGCTTGTGTGGCCTACCACTTCACGGCTGAGCTGTTGTTGCTCCTAGATGTTTCCACTTCACAATAACTGCACTTACAGTTGGCCGGGGCAGCTCTAGCAGGGCAGAAATTTTACGAACTGACGGTCATTCTACTGCCAGTGTTTGGCTATGGAGATTGCATGGCTGTGTGCTCCCTTTTATACACCTGTCAGCAACAGGTGTGGCTGAAATAGCTAAATCCACTCAATTCAAGGGGTGTCCACATACTTTTGTATATATAGTGTATCTCTATCTCCCTCCTCTTTCTCAGCCCATCATAGTCAATCTGCTGTCTGTCTGTCTGTACGTATCTATGTATTGGTGGTTATTGATAGAAAGAGCGTGCTATACAGTTATTTGTGGGAGTTAGATAGGGAGCTCTGTGCTCCAGCATTCTGGCTGGCTGCAGGGGGACAGAGGGTGAGTAAGTACAGTGCCTTGCGAAAGTATTCGGCCCCCTTGAACTTTGCGACCTTTTGCCACATTTCAGGCTTCAAACATAAAGATATAAAACTGTATTTTTTTGTGAGGAATCAACAACAAGTGGGACACAATCATGAAGTGGAACGACATTTATTGGATATTTCAAACTTTTTTAACAAATCAAAAACTGAAAAATTGGGCGTGCAAAATTATTCAGCCCCTTTACTTTCAGTGCAGCAAACTCTCTCCAGAAGTTCAGTGAGGATCTCTGAATGATCCAATGTTGACCTAAATGACTAATGATGATAAATACAATCCACCTGTGTGTAATCAAGTCTCCGTATAAATGCACCTGCACTGTGATAGTCTCAGAGGTCCGTTAAAAGCGCAGAGAGCATCATGAAGAACAAGGAACACACCAGGCATGGCCGAGATACTGTTGTGAAGAAGTTTAAAGCCGGATTTGGATACAAAAAGATTTCCCAAGCTTTAAACATCCCAAGGAGAACTGTGCAAGCGATAATATTGAAATGGAAGGAGTATCAGACCACTGCAAATCTACCAAGACCTGGCCGTCCCTCTAAACTTTCAGCTCATACAAGGAGAAGACTGATCAGAGATGCAGCCAAGAGGCCCATGATCACTCTGGATGAACTGCAGAGATCTACAGCTGAGGTGGGAGACTCTGTCCATAGGACAACAATCAGTCGTATATTGCACAAATCTGGCCTTTATGGAAGAGTGGCAAGAAGAAAGCCATTTCTTAAAGATATCCATAAAAAGTGTCGTTTAAAGTTTGCCACAAGCCACCTGGGAGACACACCAAACATGTGGAAGAAGGTGCTCTGGTCAGATGAAACCAAAATTGAACTTTTTGGTAACAATGCAAAACGTTATGTTTGGCGTAAAAGCAACACAGCTCATCACCCTGAACACACCATCCCCACTGTCAAACATGGTGGTGGCAGCATCATGGTTTGGGCCTGCTTTTCTTCAGCAGGCACAGGGAAGATGGTTAAAATTGATGGGAAGATGGATGGAGCCAAATACAGGACCATTCTGGAAGAAAACCTGATGGAGTCTGCAAAAGACCTGAGACTGGGACGGAGATTTGTCTTCCAACAAGACAATGATCCAAAACATAAAGCAAAATCTACAATGGAATGGTTCAAAAATAAACATATCCAGGTGTTAGAATGGCCAAGTCAAAGTCCAGACCTGAATCCAATCGAGAATCTGTGGAAAGAACTGAAAACTGCTGTTCACAAATGCTCTCCATCCAACCTCACTGAGCTCGAGCTGTTTTGCAAGGAGGAATGGGAAAAAATGTCAGTCTCTCGATGTGCAAAACTGATAGAGACATACCCCAAGCGACTTACAGCTGTAATCGCAGCAAAAGGTGGCGCTACAAAGTATTAAATTAAGGGGGCTGAATAATTTTGCACGCCCAATTTTTCAGTTTTTGATTTGTTAAAAAAGTTTGAAATATCCAATAAATGTCATTCCACGTCATGATTGTGTCCCACTTGTTGTTGATTCTTCACAAAAAAATACAGTTTTATATTTTTATGTTTGAAGCCTGAAATGTGGCAAAAGGTCGCAACGTTCAAGGGGGCCGAATACTTTCGCAAGGCACTGTAGGTAAGGAGCACGCAGGCAGAGATGTAGCC
This sequence comes from Oncorhynchus mykiss, assembly GCF_013265735.2. Classification (NCBI taxonomy): domain Eukaryota; kingdom Metazoa; phylum Chordata; class Actinopteri; order Salmoniformes; family Salmonidae; genus Oncorhynchus; species Oncorhynchus mykiss. Next base: position 29,960,960 of record NC_048591.1, on the reverse strand, counting down.
TATAGTACATGGCTGGGTGTCTTATTATGTAGGCCAGGCCGTCAGGCTGTGCATTACCATTGGTGGGTGCTTGAGGATCCACCAACAGAAACATTGGAAGAATCCATTAAAACCTATTATCTTGGAGTGTGGCGTCTGGTGACTGTTGGGTTAAAAAGCTCAGATGGTGTCAGATGAATTGTAGCTCAAGCACTGGTGTTAGTATTCATGTATAACATAACATTTACATATTATAAATAGCTTTGTTTGAATGTTGTTGTTTTTTGTCGTCCCTTGACTAGGAGTAAGGTGTTGCTGCCATTGTCATCAGATAAACCCACAAGGGCAGAAGAAGAAGGAGCAGGAAATGAATACCTTGCCCTGTCAGTGGCAGCAGGATTCATTCTCTCTCCAACCATTCACACCTTAGACTTAGAGGAGCTGTCCTGGTGATAAACTACCTGCTCAGAGCATAAACCCTGGGACCCTACCTTGGGTTCTAAAGTGAAATAACTCATCCCCCCCGCACACACACACCCAGTCAGGATGAAGCTGAAAGAGGACCTGAACCCAGTGCTGCTGCTGCTCTTCCAGGTGACGGTGTGGCTGTACTCTGTCCTAGCCTTCCTCCCCTCCTACCTCTTCAGCTCTGTGTCAGAATCAGATGCAGGCCTTGGCTCAGAACAGGAGCGGGCTCAGAGACTCAAGGCCCAGTCTGTGACGGGTCGCCCCGCGGGGCCCTACAGGGCCATGGGCGCCACCAAGAGGCTGGTGTCGTCCCTGCACCCCGGGGTAGACACACTGGATAAGGTGTTTGAGGATGCATCCAGAAGGTTCCCTGACAGAGACTGCTTGGGCACCAGAGAGGTGGTCATGGAGGAGGATGAGAGACAGAACAACGGAAAGGTCTTCAAGAAGGTGAGGACAGGAAATGTGACTGGAGGACTTTCTGTTGGGCAAGAAACTCAGGCGTGTTTTGTG